>NW_022589712.1:19115051-19198281 GCF_004348235.1 Phoca vitulina | reverse complement strand
ATGTGTTTCTTTGCTTTTGTTATTAATTGCCTTATATAATTGGCTGCTCCCATGTTAGGGGCATAGATATTTACAATTGTTAGATCTTCTTGTTGGATAGACCCTTTAAGTATGATATAGTGTCCTTCCTTGTCTCTTATTGTAGTCTTTGGTTTAAAATCTAATTTGTCTGATATAAGGATTGCCACCCCAGCTTTCTTTTGGTGTCCATTAGCATGGTAAATGGTTTTCCACCCCCTCACTTTCAATCTGGAGGTGTATTTGCGTCTAAAATGAGTCTCTTGCAGACAGCATATCAAGGGGTCTTGTTTTTTATCCAATCTGATACCCTGTGTCTTTTGATTGGGGCATTTAGCCCATTTACATTCAGGGTAACTATTGAAAGATATGAATTTAGTGCCATTGTATTGCCTGTAAGGTGACTGTTACTGTATATTGTCTGTGTTCCTTTCTGGTCTATGTTACTTTTAGGCTCTCTCTTTGCTTAGAGGACCCCTTTCAATATTTCTTGTAGGGCTGGTTTTGTGTTTGCAAATTCCTTTAGTTTTTGTTTGTCCTGGAAGGTTTTTAGCTCTCCTTCTATTTTCATTGAGAGTCTAGCTGGATATAGTATTCTTGGCTGCATATTTTTCTCATTTAGTGCTCTGAATATATCCTGCCAGTCCTTTCTGGCCTGCCAGGTCTCTGTGGATAGGTCTGTTGCCAGTCTAATGTTTCTACCATTGTAGGTTACAGATCTCTTCTCCCGAGCTGCTTTCAGATTTTCTCTTTGTCTCTGAGACTCGTAAGTTTTACTATTAGATGTCGGGGTGTTGACCTATTTTTATTGATTTTGAGGGGGGGTTCTCTGTGCCTCCTGGATTTTGATGCCTGTTTCCTTCCCCAAATTAGGGAAGTTCTCTGCTATAATTTGCTCCAATATATCTTCTGCCCCTTTCTCTTTTTCTTCTTCTTCTGGGATCCCAATTCTTCTAATATTGTTTTGTCTTATGGTATCACTTATCTCTCGAATTCTGCCCTCATGATCCAGTAGTTGTTTATCTCTCTTTTTCTCAGCGTCTTTATTTTTCATCATTTGGTCTTCTGTATCACTAATTCTGTCTTCTGCCTCATCTATCCTAGCAGTTAGAGCCTCCATTTTTGATTGAATCTCATTAATAGCCTTTTTGATTTTGACTTGGTTAGATTTTAGTTCTTTTATTTCTCCAGAAAGAGTTTCTCTAATATCTTCCATGCTTTTTTCAAGCCCAGCTAGTATCTTTAAAATCATCATTCTGAACTCTAGTTCCGACATCTTACTAATGTCCATATTGATTAGGTCCCTGGCAGTTGGTACTGCCTCTTGTTATTTTTTTTGAGGTGATTTTTTTCCGTCTTGTCATTTTGTCCAGAGGAAAATAGATGAATGAGAGAACAAAATGGTAACAGGGTAACAACATCCCTGGAAAAATATACACTAAACAAATCAGAAGAGACCTGAAAGCAGGGGAAAAGAAAGGGAAAGAAAGAAAAAAGAGAAAAAAAAAAAAAGAAGAAAAAGAAAAAGATAAAAACAAACAAACAAACAAACAAAAAACCAGAATATGATCAAATATGATCAGGCTGGTGCATAGATCAGTGCCACACACTAGATTTTGGGCGTATTTTGGTCTGTTAGAAGAAAGTGCCTCCCAAAATTTTAAAGAAAGAAAAACTTATATATGTACAAATATAAGGGTTAATATGATGAAGGGATGGAATATGACTGTAAAGATGAAAATTATAAAAAATTTTATAAAAGGAATTGATAAGAAGTTGGTTGAAAAAAGAAAGAAGAGGATGTAAAAAAAAAAAGGGAGAGAATGTGATCAGGCAGGAGACTAGAACAAAGCCATACACTAGAAATTTAGGGTATATTTTGGTCTGTTAGAAGAAACTGTATCCCAAAATTTTAAAGAGAAAACAACTTATATATATATATATACCAAAAATAAGGTTAACTACTATGAAGGGATAGAATATGACTCTCAAAATGAAAAATAAAAAAGATTTTTTAAAAAAGAGATTGATAAGATGTTGGTTGAAAAAGGGAAAAAGAAAAATTAAAAAAAAAAGAAAAAGAAAGTTAAAAAAAATTAACTTTGAAAGACTAAAGAATCATGGGAAAAAGGCCATGAACTCTATGTGCAGTATTCCCCTAGTGCTGGAGTTCTGCTGTTCTCATTGATCGGTAAACTTGGTCTTGGCTGGCTGTTCTTGCTGATCTTCTGGGGTAGGGGCCTGTTGCCATGGTTCCCAAATGTCTTTGCTGGAGGGGGAATTGCCCCACCCTTGCCAGGGGCGGGCTAAGTGATCTGCTCGGGTTTGCTCTCGGGAGCTTTTGTTCCCTGCAAGCTTTCGTACAGCTTTGGAGGATGAGAGTGAAAGGGCAGCCTCCCAATCTCCACCCCAGAGGAGCCGAGAACTCGGGGCCCCACTCCTCAGTGCACCCACAGAGAAAAGCAGTCAATCACTCCCGTCTCCCTGGTCTCCATCCACACTCTGTGCTCACCCGGCCTGTGACCGAGCATTTCTATCTCTGGCACACGACCCCAGGTGGAGTCTTCAAACCCAGCAGATCCCTGCGGTGTGCTCCCGCGCCACTCCTCCCAGGGGAGGAAGGGGAGTCTCCCCGGATCTGCTGCTTGTTGGGTCCCTGCTGGAAGAGCAGTGGCCGACTGTGCCCTGGATCACGGTTTATGGCAACCCTGAGCTGAGAGCCCACTCCTCGGCTCTGTCTCTGCAGCCAGCTTCCCCACTCCGATACCTGGGAGCTCTGCCGCACTCAGGCACCCCTGGTTTTCCTGTGACCCCAAGGGTCCTGAGACCACACTGTCCCAGCGAGGGTTCCACCCCACGCTTAGCCACTGGAGTGACGTCCCTCAGTGGAGCAGACTTCTAAAAGTTCCGATTTTGTGCTCCGCTGCTCTATCACTTGCCAGAAGCGGCCCACGGAGGCCCCCTCCCCTGCCGTCTATCCTCCCGAATATCGCCTCGGATTCATTTCTCCACACGTCCTACCTTCCAGAAAGTGGTTGCTTTCTGTTCAGAGAGTTGCTGCTATTCTTTTCTTTGATCTCCTGTTGAGTTTGTAGGTGTTCAGAATGGTTTGATCCCTATCTAGCTGAATTCCTGGGACCAGAGGAAATTTAGGTCTCCTACTCCTCTGCCATCTTGCTCCTCCCCCAATAGTCAATCTGTCTTATTCTTCCGTATTCCCTTAATCTCCCTCCCCAGAGTCAATCACTTTTATTTGTGTTTTCTGGTTTGTATCTCTACATTTCTAAACAGTAGGCATGTACACTGTTTTTCTCTCAGCACTGGTGAAAATACCTAGCATATGGTAGATACAGTTACATCTTTATTGAATGCTGGGATTCTGTTATTTCTTGATCTATCAATTTAGATATTACCCCTTGTTGTGGAAGATAAGTATTTAGCACTGCTGTCCTCACTCACCATGGCAAACCTCCCCTTTCCTCTGTCTTCCAGATGTGTTTACTTCAGAAGTCTTTGTTGAATCTATATTCTAGCTATATAAGGATTATTACTGTGGAGGCAATAAAGGAAAAAAATTCCCATATCTATCTATCTATCTATCTATCTATCTATCTATCTATCTATCTATCTATCATCTATCTATCCATCTATCTATCACCTATCTATCTATCATCTATCAATCATCTATTGATATATCCCATTTTGTTTATTCATTCATCCATCAACGGACACTTGATGAATAATTCTGCTATGACCATGGGTGTAAAAATATCTCTTTGAGACACTGCCTTCAATTCTGTTGGGTTTATATCCAGATGTGGAATTGTTGGATCACATGGTAAGTCTACTTTAATTTTTCAGGATCTACCATACTGTTTTTCACTTTATATTCTCACTCTGAGTGCACAAGACTTCCAATTTCTCCACATCCTCACCAACATGCACTCTTGTTTTTATTTTTTTATAATAGCAGTCATCATAACGGGTGTGAGGTTGTATCTTACTATACTTTTGATTGGCATTTCCCTAATGATTAGTGATGTTGAGCATCTTTGCATATGATTTTTTGTCACTTATATATCATCTTTGGATAAATATCTAAGTCCTTTGCCCATTTTTAAATTAGTTTATTTGGTTTTTGTTGTTCTTTGTATAAGTTCTTTATATATTGTTGATGTTACCCTTTTATCAGATACATGATTTGCAGATATTTTCTCCCATTCCACAGGTTGCATCTTCATGGTATTGACTGTGTCCTTTGATGCCAGAATTTTTTTATTTTGATGTAGTCCAGTTTATTTATTTTTACATTTGTTATTGCTGTTGTTTAGTTTCATATCCAAGAAATCACTGCCAAATCAATGTCATGAAGCTTTCCCCCTATGTTTTCTTCTAAAAGATGTATAGCTCTAATCTCTTTGTCTTTGTGTCAACCTTGTCATCCAAACTTTCTGTTGAGTTTATTTCACGTTCCTATTTTTAGTTTCTAAGAGCTCCCATTCTTGATTGTATTTTTGTAGAAGTTTCTTATTTGATAGATGGATATTCTCTGATCTTTCTGATATTACCAATTTAAAAAATGTATCCCTATATAATTGTTTTTGTTTTCTATTAATCTCCCCATCCACACCCTTTAGTTTCTTTAAGTCTCCTTCCTCAATTGTCTGGTGATACTTTGTTGCACATATATATATATATCTAAGGAATTCATGACATTAATTAGCTGCTGATTGGAAGTGGCTTTATAGAATGGCTAGAGCTTGTCAGCTAGTAGGATAATTAATTTAGGATAATTGGGGATAAATGAGCTTCATTTGGGGGTGGGATTAGCTCCAAATGTAGATTCCTTGGAGGTTTTTCCCTGGCCTTGGTCAGTTTCTCCAGTTAAGAGTCCTCTAATCTCCCTGCTGGGGTGGAATGGGGCCCAGGGGTTAGTAGACACTTATCCATCAGTGTTATTGCAGCCAAGCAGTACAGAGGAGCCGAGAGTCTCAAAGTTCAGCATGTGGACTTTCACTTAATTCCTCTCCTCTCTGTAGAGGCAGCTTCTCTTGTTTCCCATGGTACCTGTGAACCCAGATCTGGAGATTGCTCATTTAATTTCTCCACATGAAGCAGTTTCCAATGTCTTGTTTAGGTAGAAGGCTAGATGTTAAATCAGAAAGGATTACAGCAAAACGGGGATTTGTCTGTTCCTTAAATAGACATTTAACCGAATCCTGTATTTTGATATGAGGCCATATAGCATTCTCTCCTTCTGAGATGCCTGTTAATCATTTCTGGGGCCCTAAGGCATGGATGGGCTTGCTTCTCACTGGCTTCTCAGGTAGCTCTGCTCTGTTATCACCTGCATCCCTTTACATCATCCAAAATATTGTTGCCATCATCCATCATGTGTCTGTATGAGTTTGTACCATTTTACCTTTTATACATATTTTAATTGTGTCACAGAGAAAACGGAATTGCACAAATGAATTCACCTTCATTTCCCTGTTAAAATTTGGAAAAACCATTTTTTATAATTTGAAACCCACCTTTCTAGGTTCTGTATGTTAACTGCCAGTTATAATCTCATCTCATTATATTCAATCTGTAATAATGTCAGGTGCTTCATACCAAGCCAAATAACTACTTGAGGATATTATTGTTTTAATTTAACTTTTAAGATTCAATAATTTAATAAACTCTCATATTCTGGGTTTTAATGTCACAAACTTAAACCCTCAGCCTATTATTGAATTAAATTCATATCTTTGAACTTTAAGGTTAAAAACAAAGTTTCTGCTTTACCATGTTTTAGTAACTATTGGCAGAAATCTATTTCTTCAATGATTAAAAGACAGTATTAACTCTTTTAAAAGCATTTGTGCTTTAAATAGCTAACATGTTTTGCTGAATTTATAAATGGTTTCTTAACGTGTTCCTTTCACTTCACAGGGTAATATTATTTCACAAGTTATACTTGGAAAAGGTAAATTAATAATCTTCTTATGACTTTCACAAACATCAAAGCACAGGGGATCTCTGCTTCTTGACAGCTCTTAGCTGTCTCTTCTCCTGGCTCTTGGCGGCCTGTCTCCTGTGTCTCCTCTGATGTGTTAAGTCTAATCTACTCTGAGCTAGAAAAATCAGATAATCTCCCTTGTTAAATTCATGCTTAAAGTAAAAATAAAAGATGATCTGATTAAGGGCCCAAGAGTACAGTTCATGTGTTTTAACACATGAATGTGATGATCAAAGCATGGAAACCATCACCAATTCCTCAGTTCCTAAATATAGACTTGGCCAATCCTGAAATCCAAAAAGCATTATGTGGGATGTACATATGTAGAATTTTGACTCAAAAGTCTATAAGAACTTTATGACATTACTTGATCAACATAAAATAAGGTGCAGAATCGCTAACTATGCGGGAGCATTTAAATGGCTTCTGAAATGTATTTATTGCAATAGCTCTCCCTGGTTCTCTTTTCTTCTGGTGCATGAGCTATCCCCTCCCCTCATACGAACATGTCTGCCTGTAGCCGAGGTTAAGTACCTAAACTAGCTAATTTCTGCTGTATCTTAATGATCTGTGAAGAATGGGCACACAAATTTATGAAAGTGATTTCAAAAGTTTTAAACACTCTGCTATTTGTTTAAGTTAGGATTACATTCTCCAGAGTGTATGAAAATCTGTCTCTGCATGGACCTCCCCATATTTGAGGCTTGCATGTAAATGATTGCCTCAGGAAACGTATTTTCAAAAGTAGACTTCAATATGCAAGTTGCCCTCTATAATTTTCCATATCTCAATAACTTAATATTTAACAATGTAGGTGCAATTGACATGTTTGTCTTCTGCTACACGCAGATGAACTGATAGACCTTGGGCTGAATGACGCAGCCCATCAAGGTGAAGGATTTAGTTTGGAAAGAGATTTGGTCAGCCAGACAACAGCCACACAGGATAAATCACAGGAGGAGTTTGGAACAATAAATAATAGTGTTTCTAAAGAAATATGGTTGGATTTTGAAGACTTCTGTGTATGTTTTCAGTAAGTATAAATTTTTTGTGTGTATTAAATATAGTGGATATATAAGCCATTAATTTTTAGCTATCATTCAAAAGAGTTAAACCAATATTAGTCTGATGTTGATATAGTATCCAGTAAAAATGTTAGAAAGAAAAATAGGTGAGCTGATTGCCCACATAGAATAATAATAGTCAAACAGATCTCAGGTCAGTTTCAGCTCATCCTCAGAGACTTATTTGTTGATGAAGATAAAGATAGTTTATTTACTGAGAGGGATCATTTTTGTCTCTTTAGGACAACTAATTCAATGCAGTTGTTACTATTTTTCTTCAGCTTTATTGACATATAATTGATAAAATAGTAAGATATTTAAAATGCACATGGTGATGAATCGGTATACATTGTGAAAGATTCTCCCCATCGAGTTAACACATCCAACGCCTCACACATTTGCCAATTTGGGGTGGGGGGGGGGCGGGACATTTAAGTTCTACTCTCCTAGCAAATTTCAGTGATACAAACTGGTATTATCAATGTTATACATTAGATCCTCAGACCTTATTCATCTTATAACTGAACATTTGTATCCATTTACCAACCTCTTCCTATTTCCCCCACCCTCAGTCCCTGGCAACCATTGTTCTCCTGGGTTGTTATTATATATATATTTTTAAATTTTCATCTGTCTTTACCTTGTTCTGCCTATAATTACTTGATTCTATGAAACTTAGCATGTAGTACTAGTCCATTGCGAATGATGACAGTAACCTGTTATAAATAATGTTTTTCAGGAACATATATATTTTTCACAAGCCAAATTCATATTGCCTTAACTTTCAAAAAACAGAATTCAAGGTAAGTATATTATGATCTCTTTTCTTTGTTTTATGTAATTTTTTGATTAAATCAGGCTAGTGAAAAACACCTTCAAATCTATCAAGCATTTCTAAATTTATAATTAACAAAATCAATTCCTAGAGTCTTCTACTGATCTCTTATCCAGACAATAAGTAAAATTCTGCTACCTCGTATCTCCAAGTATGATTTATCTGATTATGTTCAATCCTGAGCTGCATTATTATGTAAATTCACGTTAAAAATATTTGATTTATGAATAACTGAAGCACAAATAAATTCACTATATTTGATTTCAATTAGTCTATTGAATTGCATGCTATTCCTAAAACAACAGCACATTTCTACTACAATTTCTGCTATTTTTGTCCATGTTTTTCCCTCTACGTGGAGTCTATTCCCCTTCATGTTTATTGCTTTCATCTGGCTAATGCTAGAAGTCTTTCAGAACAGCATCAGTGTCCTTGAACCTGTGAGACCTCCTTCCCTGGCCACAGAGTCTAGGTCAAGTACCCTGACTCCATGCACTCTGTGTGACCTGTACTTACTTACCCTCCTTGGTCCCAAAGGCCTGATTACTTCTCATGCCCCTCCCCCCACCCACCCGCTTGATGTCAACATCTTAAGAAGGACTCTGTCCTTTTGTGTACTATTACAACACTGGTCCTGGCATGAGGCACGGACTCAATAAAAAATTATTGACTGAATCAATTAACAAATCTCACAAATTGTGTGGCATTTTGGGGAAGACTATGAAACATATTCTAGGGAACTGGATTGTATTGAAACTCTTATGTTGCTTGTAGGGGGCCATTCAATCCCCTGATGATAAAGCCACATCTCTATAAGGCCTGTGCAGAGGTGGGGGAAGAAAGAAGTATTGGAGATGACTTTTCTCGTTGCACTCGTATTCGATAAAAATGCAGGCAGAGAAAACCTTTTGAGCATTTTTCAAGAGGTGCTCTATAGCCGGATGTCTGCTCTGAAAGTAAGGTTCAGATCTGTAGTAGGGCCTGGGGGGAAGGTAGCAGGGAGAAATCGTCAACCTAGTTCTGGAGTTTATCTATAAAAACACCCAGAGGAATGCTTTGGCTTTATGAAGATAACAACACTGCTAAGCAGGAATAACCGAACCCAGAGTATGCTGTGAGAATAACATACCATTTACAGGTCACTGTGGCATATGTCCATATTCAGACTGTTGGCAATAATAAGATGAAGTCATTTATAGTTGCTTACTCTGTTGCTGGCCCTGCACTAGGTTCTTTATTGTATTAACTCTGCATAGCAAATCCTATAAAAGGACTATTATGATCAGCATTTTTCAGGTAAGGAAACTGAGGCAGGTCAAGGCTGAGTAAATTGCCCAAGACCACCCACCTGGAAAGTGGCACAAGCATCCTGAGAATTGTGCCTGACGTGGACCCTGTGCCTTTGTCACTGGTTTGCCCCTCTCACTAGGTTCACCAGGTTGGTGGCTCGGAGCCAGGCTGCCTGGTTTTGAATCCATGTTTCATCCGGGGTGGGATCTGACTAAGCTCAGTCCTCTTTGCCTCAGTTTTCTCATCTATAAAGTGATTGCGGTAAGAGCCCTATAGATAGAGTTGGGAAATAATGGAGAGAATGTATGTAAAACACTTAGAAGAACGCCAGTCATTAGCAAGGGGTAATCAGTGTTGGCTGTCATTGTTAGTAAAGGCAGTTTGGTTATGAGTTTGTTATACACCACCGTCCTAATACACGTGTGTATGTGTGTAGCACAATGGCCAACTGTTCTTTATTCTGATCCTATTTTTACAAACTGATGTAAATATAGATTTTTTTTTCCTTTTCAAGTCTCAGCTTGGCAAAATAAAATGATAACAATCCTTCTGAGTCCCTTCCTTCCCCTGAATTTTTTTTTAACATCAATGGTATGAGAAAACAATAATTTTTTCTTAGAGGGCACTGGAATCCAAACTTAACAGCGTTTGGGATGGCCTAAAAGGAAGGACTGGTTGTGGTCTGAGGCCAGGCATTCCTGATGTTAGTGGCCACAGACTGCCAGCTGAGCCCGAGGCCTCTTCCAGAACATTCCGTAGATGTTCCATTGGTCCTCAGTGTGTAGGTGGGTCAGGGGGCTCCCAAAGGTGCCCTGTGCAGGCCCCAGAGCAGAGTACCTCCATGTGACCTCTAGGGCCACACTGTCCCTAAATTCTCAGACTCTCAAAAATGGCAGCAAATGAGCTCTGTGCAGAAACTCCTCCTCCAGCATGTGCACTAGGCTGGCAAAACCAAGCTTCCTTCATAATTTTAGAGAGTGAATACTTGAAACAACTGTCTTTATAACCAACATGTGGCAGCCAGAAAGAACCAAAGAAGACAAATGGCTAATGCTTACTATTGAAAAATATCGAGGGAAGCAATGGTTATGTTGTATCGAGCATTTCCAGCAATCTTGTCATACTTGATTAAATAACAAGGTTGCTTTTTTCACAATATGACTAGAGATTTTTCTTTCATATTTTAATTGTTTACTTAAGTATCGTTATAAAATAATATGAAAGATTTTAATGTATAATAGCAATGACATTAATTTAACACACTTACCATATGCCATCAGTCAAAATTCACCAAGCAGGGGAAAGGCAATAATAGTCTCAAAGACCAGCCCAGGAGTTGGTAAATAGATATACCTACTCTTGACTCTCAGCTTTGCTACTTGCAAACTCTGTGACCTTTGGCAAATTACTTATTCTCTTTGTGTTTCAGTTTCTTCATCCATGATTATGGATATCAATAGTACCCATATAGGATGGATTGAGTTCATGTTCATGTAACCCTTACGTGGCTGTCCTATTTTGCTCAGTACTGTCTTGCAACTTCAAAACAAAAATCCCATCTGGTGCATTAGTGTGCAATGGCTGTATTTCTGAGGATCTTGTAAAAAAAGGAAGAAAGTGTTTATATCACATAGCACCATGTAAAATACCTTAATACAGCCCATTAGACATTTCCATTCTCTGCTAAAGTTACTCTGTGGCCTGTCTATTATCAGGGACCCATATTCTCTGAGCACTGCTCAGCCTCAAGCCCAGTCTCCTTCACTTGTTATTTCTGGAGCAAGCATATTCCTTTTCTTTGCTCATGGAGAAGAGTTTTAACTCTCTCTGATAGGGCAGCCAATCTCACACAGGTCCTATAGACCCAGCTTCCGTAGACTATAGCCAACACTTACCCAGTGTGATTTTCTTCATATCATTAAGGCTGTAAAGTATTTATCGTGGTGTCTAGAGCATAGTAGGTTCTCTATAAATGTTAGGTATTGTATGATTATCACAAGTGGCAAATACAGCATTAATAGACTAATATTAAATTCAGTGATTCATCTTATTTCTTGCAGTTCTCAGATGAACGTGTGTCCTACTATCTGTTTGTGGATAGTCTAAAACCTATTGAACTACTGGTTTGCTTTTCTGCATTGGTACGATGGGGAGAATCTGGAGGTAAGAGAGCTTTAAGAAAATTATAGTCTTAAAGCCCAGTTTACTTTCATTCAGTCCAGGGAAATACAAGATTTTTAAGCTCTGGATGAAGGAACTTATTTCCTCTCCAGAGTCTCTAAGAGAGTCCTCCTTACACCATCTTCTAGGATGCTCTTTCTGCTCAGACATTGTGGGTTATGTTCACTCTTGCCACCTGCACCTCTCCTTGTCTCAGTCCTGTGTTCCCCTCCTCGGCATGCCTATTCACTCTGTTTTTCTTTCCACCTCTACATGTCATCGTTCTTGAGTCTTTAAAGATCTATTGAAAAACATGCACTCTTTCTTTGATTTGACAATTCTGAAGACCTTTTCCTCCATCCCACCTTGACCTTTGTTTTGTTTTCATAATTATATTTTAGAACTTACCTGCCAATAACTGCATCATCACAAGCTTCTCCATTTCAGGCTCTGACTACATGCCCTGACTCTCCAGCTCACTCACCCTAAAACCCTTGCTCCTATAATCCTTTGACTCCTCTGGGACCACCATCCACTAAACCTCCTACTTTTCTCTGTCCTTCCTTTCCTCATGTCCTTATTTTTCTCATCCCCCAGTTTCCATGGCCTGCCATTGTAACGGTAGCCTCAGACATACCTCAGTGCGATTACTCTTCTTACCCTCTCAGCTTACTGTCCTGGCAAAACCCAGATATTGGTTGAATTTGACAGATGAACTCTGCATCTCACCTGTGTGCATCAGAGCAGCTGAATGTGACTGGAGAAAAAATAATCCTATCAGCTAGCCCCACTTTCAACTGAGGGCCACAGATTTCAAAATGGCCCCTAAGCACTGCCAACGTTTCCCTGGTTCATGCATTCTCCACTCTTGTCCTAATGGATGACTATCTCAAACCTCCAGATCTCTCTAGCAGTTGCTCTCATCCTCCTGCATTTTCAGTAAATGACCTTACTGCTATTTTCATTGGAGAGATAGACAAAAATCAGGAATGACCCACCTCATCTTCCCATAACGAGCTCTTCACAATTCTAGTCACCTTCCCTCCTGCTCACATGGATGGACTGTTCTTGCTTCTCTGAGACCAGCCCTTTGCTCATATGTATGTTTGCACAAAACATCATTCTTCAATTTTTTTGTCCTGTTTTGTTAAAGTTAAATCTGTTTATTTAAAAACAGATTAAGAAACAGCATTTTTTCCCTTACCAATCATAGTTTTACCTACGGTTTGTTTTTAATCTTACTTTTAGATTTATTTTTAATTAAGATAAACTTGGCTAAGCAGATCACGTTTTCCATTTTAAAGAAAATATGCATAATCAAAAAGTTTTCTTGATTTTGATAAATAAAATTCAAAATATTACCTCCTATTTCAGATGAAATAAATATTTTTACTGGATTTCCCAAGATCAGTCGTGTTAATTCTATGTGATCAATGAAAATGTATGGCTCTTATAGAAAAAGCAAAACCTAAACAACAAAATCAAATTATCTATAACTCAAATTTATAATGCCTGGCACTGTGGAGGTACAATAAATATTTGCTGAATGCTTTTACTATTAAATGTCCTACCAACTGTGATGGCAGGGACTATGATTTTTCACCCACTTATACCCAATGTTTTGAATAATGTCTAGTGTAGCCATGGGCAATAAATACTTGTTGAATAAATTTGCCAAACTTTAGTGGTATAAGCTTAGTATATCTACTAACTAATAACTCCTAAGCCACACTATGTCCTAAAACATAAAATTCTATGTGTGTAGAGGTGTTTCAGGTCATGTTTTGCCCTTCTATCTTCAGCCTGAGTGTTATTTGGAAATAGGGTAAAGATATAAGCTAAGATAATTCCTGAAGATGTAGTGTACACCAAAGTGACTACAGTTAACGTCACTATATGGTATATTTGAAAATTGCTAAGAGAGTAAATCTTAAAGCTTCTCATTACAAGAAAAAAATTGTAATTGTATGTAGTAATGCATGTTAGCTAAATTTTCACAGTAATCATTTCACAATATATACAAATACCAAATCATTATATGGTATACCTAAAACTAATACAATGTCATGTGCCAATGTTGTCTCAATTAAAAATTTTTTTTTAATTTAAAAAGTGTTTTGGCCTCACCTACTGCTGAAGAATAGTAGATATTCTTTATTCATTTTAAGAGGAACACAATATGAAAATTAAATTTTTGTTCATTTTTGCTATTTCTACACATTGTCAAAGCTAAGAATCAAAAGTAAAACCTAGGGGCCCCTGGGTGGCTCAGTTGGTTAAGCAGCTGCCCTCGGCTTGGGTCATGATCCCAGGTCCTGGGATCGAGCCCTGCATCGAGCTCCTTGCTCCACGGGAAGCCTGCTTCTCCCTCTCCCACTCCCCCTGCTTGTGTTCCCTCTCTCACTGTGTCTTTCTCTGTCAAACAAATAAATAAAATCTTAAAAAAAATTAAAAAAAAAAGAGTAAAAACCTGGATTAAACAATGGGATATTTCGACCTTGCTTTGCCACTATCTTAGGAAAATCTCTTATTTTCCCAGATGAGGTGTTTTTCCTCCTTTAAAACTGCATCTAGAGGGATATGGTGATTTCTGTCACAGATGATTAAATGAGACAGTCTTGTCTGTCCTTTTGCTAACTCTCCCATTCCTGGTTTCTTTAGTGAGGAATGATTCTGTGGAGGAAAAGAGGACAGAGAGGAAGACCTGAGTCTCACTTCAGTATTATTTCCAGTAATTATTTACCCAGAGTATTTTCTCTGGGTTTTATGAATATTTTCAGAAAATCTCTAATTCCTGGTATTATTATTATCATTACTAATGTTGTGAAGGCCAGCTAAACTCTCACAGTCAAATTTTAACATTTTCCCTCTCCTAGCTTTAACAAAAGACAGCCCCCACATAGAGCCTGGACTGCTTACAGTTGAATCAGTTTCTTGGAAATCTCTGAAGCCCCGGGAACTTGTTACGAAGATTCATACGTATGCTACTAAGGCTACAATGGTTCGCCTGCCTGTTGGGTATGGAGTGACTTCATTTTTCCCATATGAAGAATTTTTTGAAGCCTTGTAAACCACTGGCTACCAAATAATTAAACAATATGGGATCTAGGATATTGTCTCCTAAAGTGATTTTGTAAGAAACAGATCTATCATTAAGATTCTTGAGCTAGATAATTCCATGAACAAATAAATTGAAGAAATGCTGTTCAGTAAATCTCCTTTTGGAAGACTCATAATTGTCAAAGTCTGGTAATTTCTTAAGAAAGAATATGGTTTAAAACAGCATTTCCTAAAATTCATTTATTAAACAATCCTTTTTGTTTTCTTGTAAATCTTACATTCCTTGGCAAGAACTATGATTTTATTTAAAAACAGATTGACAAACATAGCATTTCCCCCCCATGGTTTCTATTTTTTTAACCTATGGTTTGTTTTTAATCTTACCTATAGTTTTGTTTTTAATTAAGATAAACTTGGCTAAGCAGATCACATTTTCCATTTTAAAGAAAATATGCATAATCGAAGTTTTCTTGATTTTGATAAATAAAATTCAAAACATTACCTCCTATTTCAGATGAAATAATTATTTTTACTGGATTTCCTAAGATCAATCATGTTAATTCTATGTGATCTATTGATCACATAGATCAAAAGCTACAGCTCTTATAGAAAAAGCAAAGCCTACACAGCAAAAACAAATGCTAAAATAATGTGTGCAAGCATCCAGTATTCCTAGAAAGTAATAAATTTTAGAACTTCAATATTTCTCACTTCTACCCTAAAAACTTCGGCATACAGAGATTCTCCCAGAAGTCATTATTCTGGCCGAGTGCTCATCCATCAAGACAGCCAAGAACAGGGCGCCTGGTGGCTCAGTTGGTCAGGCGATTGCCTTCAGCTCAGGTCATGATCCCAGGGTCCTGGGATCGAATCCCACATCGGGCTTCCCCTGCTCTGTGGGGAGCCTGCTTCTCCCTCTGCCTCTGCCTGCCACTCCCCCTGCTTGTGCTCTCTCTCTCTCTGTGTCAAATAAATAAATAAAATACTAAAAAAAAAAAAAGGACAATCAAGAACAGGGAATTAATAAAGAACCTTCTTATATATATATATCCAAGTGTTTTCCCGCAGGACATTACCTATCAGCATGAATGTTTTGAACATGCTCTAAGGGCTCAGTAAATGAGGGGAAATGAGCATCCCTGCTCTCAGTGATACCCCAGCCTGGTAGGAGAGACACAAACAACATAGGTGAAATGACGCATTTGTGAGGAAATGACTATGAAATGAATCTGAAATCTACAAAAGCCCTATAGCACCGCGAATTATTGTTGTTAGGGAAAAACCGAGACTTGTCTCTTGTGATGTGACTGCAGTGCATGGGAGATGTCTCCGGCATGTTAATCATTTAGTGTAACCATTTTGTGTCCCAAATAATTAATGCAGTTAGAGTCCATGACCTCTGATGATTCTTTCAGAGTGAAAATTCAGAGGTCCTTATCCCATCCATGTTAAAGAATTCAACTCTCACTAATGTTTGACTTCATTTGAGCACAAGTTGTCATCAAACACCTAACAGAGCTTAGAGCAGCAACAAAGGAGCCTGTGGGTCCTCATGTTTTCCGTTGTCTTTAGGAGACATATGCTGCTCTTCACTGCATACTCCCCAGTAGGGCATTCCATACACATCTGCAGCATGGTGACTTTTATCGTCGGAGATGAAGATGTTGTGCTACCCCACTTTGAGCCGGTAAGTACTTAAGCAACCATGATTTTTTTGTGTGTGTGTGTGCCTTTTTTTTCAAAGATTTGGAACTAAATCACATTCCTGTCTTTTATTCAACTTACCCATTTATTTTATTTTATTTTTTTTACCTTTTAAAACTGTTAATTAAGTATATCCTACAAGAAATTCCTCCCCAATGGCATGTACAATACACAGTCTAAACTCTGTAGGGATACAAATAAAATAATTCTCATTTTTCTCCAACAACTGCCTTCACCTCAGCTCTGTGGAATCCCCTGTCATGTCTGTTAACATTTCAGGTAGATCCCATAGCATACTGGTCCTTTGGGATGTATAGAGGATTAGTACAGCCTTTCTATTAGTTTAAAATTGTGGTATCATATGTTCCTTGTACCCCCTTCCTTGGCCTAAGGAATTTGGAGTGTTTGACTCTGGGATTCAAGGAGGGAGGATCCATGGAAAATTCTGTCATTCTTGTTCATCTCTTCTTCTCTTGGCCTCTTCTTAGTTTCTTTTTTTCCTCTGTTCTGAAGCATCTGAAAGAAGAAACAAGGTAAATGAACCTAGCATTTCCCCTGAGATTCTGTCTTGGTTTTAGACGTCCTCCATAACACATCTTCTTTAGATATGTGGGCCTCTGCTTTTGGGGGGCCAATTTGCATGGGGCATTCCCACTGCACAATTCAGTTTTACACCCTCCCCTGAACCCATGTCCATGTAGCACCTCATTGTATTAATGAGGCAGGATCTTCTCACCCAGTCGGTAAACCTCTGGGCCAAGACAGCAGCAAGATGGCTCAGGAGCTCTTTTATGTTAATGTTGCTGTGGCCCAGACATGCTCAGTCATGAATTCTTGCCTCTCTGGGCGGTGGTTGTGCAGGATTCCCTATGGCTGCCTCCTCTCTGCTGTGCTGTTTCTCACCAGTCCTCTCCTTCCTGTTCAATAGAAGGAAGATCAACAAGCCCACCTTATAAGTGCATGTCTCTTATTCCCTTAATTATATTTATTCTGCTTATTTTAAATTCTTGTTTAATCTTTTCTTTGTTTTCTTTAAAAAAAATAATTCTGCTTTAGGTAGTATGGACTATCCAGTTTGTCTCTTTCTTTAGGTGACTTAACTTCATAAGTGTTTAGTTATTTGGTCTGTGAACCCATCTGTCACTGGGGTTATCAATCCCTCCATCTTGTAAAAATTATTGGACCTGAAAGCCAGGCCCTATTATTCTTCAGTTCTAATGAAGAAGCAAGAGATAGACTAGTCCAAGAGCAGAGAGACTCAAGCTCCTCAGAGCCATACAGGATCACTCCCAGTGCTGCCTCTTGACCAGACAATTTTTCTGGTCATGGCTTCACGTCAGGGAGAAACACCAAGCTTTCTCTAGGCTTTCAGACGTTGGGGGAGAAGGTAATAGAATGGTAAATGCATTAAGGGGGCAAGTCAGTTGCATCTGTCTTCATCAGCAGGAGATCTGTACTTGTCTAGGCATTGGGCCATTCCTCAAAATTTCTGCAGGGAACTAAGGAGCAATGATGGCACCATGGTGCTCGCTAGGAAAGGAGTGAAAACACAAAGTTTTGCTTCAACTTCACCCTCTTCATGCTGTCTCAAATCACCCTCTGCTCTGGGCAGCTCATCCTCTACCCACCAACTACCCACTACACACCAATCAAAAGAATTTTCAAACTCCTCAGGGTTCTCTTCCTCACTCTCCCACTTTCTCCCCCACCCCTACACTGACTCTCTTTTTGGTTTTGACCTACAGATTTGCAATTTGACATCCAATTTCTTTCTTCCACCAGCTTTATTGAGGTAAAACAGGCAAATAAAATTGTAAGTTATATAAACTGTACATTGTGGTGATTTGATATACATAAACATTGTGAAAGGATCCCCACCATCTAGTTAATGAACACAACCATCACCTCACATACTTATCTTTTTTGTTGTTGTTGACAACATTTTTTTGGGGGTGACATTTGAGTTCTATTCCCTTCACAAATATCAATTACACAACACAGTGCTATCAACTATAGTCACTATGGTATACATGTAGATCTTCAGACCTTATTCAACTTACAGTTGAATGTGTGTACCCTTTTACTAACCTTTCCTTAGTTTTCCCACTCCCTAGCCCTTGACAACCACTTTTCTACTCTCTGTTTTTTTTTTTTTTAAAGATTTTTTATTTATTTATTTGAGAGAGAGAGAATGAGAGAGAGCAAGCACATGAGAGGGGGGAGGGTCAGAGGGAGAAGCAGACTCCCTGCCGAGCAGGGAGCCCGATGCGGGACTCGATCCAGGGACTCCAGGATCATGACCTGAGCTGAAGGCAGTCGCTTAACCAACTGAGCCACCCAGGCGCCCCTGTTTTTGAGTTTTTTTGTTTGTTTTTAAATATTCCACATATAACTGATACCATGCAGTATTTGTTTTTCTCTGTCTGGTTTATTTCACTTGGCATAGTGCCTTCAAAGTCCATCTATCCATATTGTCACCAATGGCAGGATTTCCTTCTTTCTCATGGCTAAATAATATCCCATTATCTCTGTGTGTATGTATGTATGTGCATGTGTATATATATATTATATATATGTGTATATATTACACATATACACTACAGCTACACACACACACACACACACACACACACACACTGCATCTTCTCTATCCATTCATCCATTGATGGACACTTAGGTTGTTTCCATTTCCTGGCTGATGTGTATAATGCTGCAATGAATATGGGGATGTAGATATATTTTCAATGTCCTGTTTTCATTTCCTTTGGTTATACACCCAAAAGTAAGATTGCTAGATTAGATGATAGTTCTATTTTAAATTTTTTGATGAATTTCCATACTATTTTCCATGTCCCTATCTCCTTTTTGCTTTTATTGTCTCCTCAGAGTCCATAGCAGGAGGGAGCCAGAAGCAGGAGGGAGCCAGTTCACCCTCTTATCTTTTAAATCTTTATCACTCCCTCCCTGAACTCTTCTCTGCCCATCAGTTCTCCAATCCCACACAATTTTTTCAAAGTAATTCCTAGACATCCTTCAGAACTAAATCTGGGTATTAAAACTGTGGCAAAATTTCCCCTGGCTCCCAATATGAGGTAGGTGTTCTTCCCATGTGTTCCCACTACAGCAGGGATTATATCCCTTGTTTTATATCTTTGAGATCATAGACCGTAGGAAAATGCTTTGATCAAGCAAGCGTTTCATAAATAACTATTTAATCAACCATATAGAAGAGGTTTACTATATTAACTGAAATTAAATTTTTGTAAGCTTAATTACACTTAAATAAAAAAGAAAGTGAGGCTGGCTGCTATGCTTTGTCTTCACAGGAGAGCTACCGATTTACAGAGCAGGCTCTAATGATTTTGAAAGCTGTTGGAAATGTGATTGTCAGTTTCAAAGATAAGGGTAAACTCTCCGTGGCTCTGAAGGATTTACAAGCAGCTCACTACCCTATACCCCTCCACAATAAAGAACTAACTTCACAGCACTTCAGGGTAAGCACATTCAAGTTATGATGTTTCTAGAAGGATACTTTCTATTTGAAAAAAATACTTATATCTTATATTAGGTGATCCCCCAAATTTAACCTTTAAAAAGACTTACATACATTTCCAAGAGAAAGAGAAAGAACTTGCAACTGCACGTTTTCTAAAGTGGTATCTAAGAAAAAGGGAGGGAAAGAGTTTATTCCTTCATTTTCCATAGAGAGAATTAAGCCTTGCTTTTGTAATTTGTATTTGCCCTTATAGTATCTTGTATTCTATCTGGCAATGCTACCTGGGACACAATCACTCCTAATTGAGAACTGCTCACTTAGAGCATGAATAATCTGCAAGAAATACCTGCCATGATTTACTCTTTAACCAATCTGATTTCCTCCCTTAAGTGAACTCTGTTATCCATTCTTGAAGGTGATGGCTCTAGAAGGCTTAAGATGGTGTTCACAAGCTCTAAAAATAAGCAAATAATTAAACCATCATATGACAAGAAAGCTATGGTCTCCCCTTCTACAGCTGGCCCCTAAGGCCATAGCTGGTATTCAACATCTCTCTCCTCTACCACCCATTCTAGATTTCCCCTTTTTTCCAGCCAAAGCTCCAACTGTTCTGGTTGCCCGGTGGGTGACCTAGACCTTCAATCCTGATGAGCACAAGACCTGATTGCCTTACTCTTTTCGGGCTGTGATTAATCATTCACTGCGGAAGCACCAAGAAGTGTCCCAGCAAATTCAGACATAATTCTTCCTGTCCCCATTATGCAGCAGAAACCCTAGTACTTCATGACAATCAGGGTAAATTCTCCCCCCACACCATTATATTTGTTCCTTTTTTCCTATTTGTATACCAGAATGAGAAGCTCAAAGCAACCAGGCATATATCATAACTTAGGTTTATTGTAAATCATATCGTGTTCCCTGATGGAAACATTCCTTGCCCTCCATCCCCAGGAATTAGGTCCTCCAATTTAGCAAACTGCGTGTTGGGACAGAGAACACTAATTATTGCAAATGGACCACTGGAAATAATGGTGAGAGAGGCCAATCCTACTTCCAATCTTTGAATCCCAGGCCTGTATGTCTTAGATTTTACAGATATAGCAGTGGATGTTGGTCTTTGGTTCTGTTCATATATACCGTGCCCTGGAGATACCCTGTCAGTTCTCCAGGATGTCATCTCCAGGCTGGCCCCTTAGCTGAGGCTTTTATATGCTGTTCCAATTTGCCAGGAATTTTATCAATTCTTTCTATGGTATATATTAGGACCATTGAGTCCCAAACATTCTCCAGTGGTTAAATCTCCTCTGTATAATGAGACCCTTGGTCCAAGGGGGAGGTTAGGTTGGATCTGATGTTTGTAAATCAGATTTTCTGTAACCCCTTCGGTAATAATGCTGGCAGAGGCACCAAGGAAAGAGAAAGCAAACTCATATTTGAGGTAGGTGTCAATGCTAGGAAGGACGCATGGGGACAGGAAGAATTATGTCTGAATTTGCTGGGACACTTCTTGGTGCTTCCGCACCTCCTTGATAGAAGCCCACTGAACTAAACTTGCCACCACGTGCTGACTGGAATCCCCAGAGGATGATAATTGTATTAAAGTTTCTGCTACTGACAGATTAGACTGCTAAGCCTGGGTGAAAGAGAGCCCAAACTATTGGAACCATTCGTAGTTCCTGTCCCTGAGTACTTGTGCATGAGTCTGTTGTTGCTAGGCCAGATCTAATATGTAAAGGACCTTTGTGCATGCTTCACCTACACAAAAGGGAGCTATTTTGGTAATGAAATACTTTAAATTTTTAAATATTTTTATACTTTTGTATTACGTAGTTATGTGACATTTCTTCAGAGCCACATCCCATAAATCAATACATTTCAAATTTGTCTACCATAAGCAATTCCAGATGGATCAGTTGCAGCATACTATAAGTATCCCATAGATAAGGACTCTCTCACTAGTAAATAGCATTAGTGTGTTTCCTGGGAGGTCCTTCATTATCATGCTTACAAAACAATTGGTGCTCAAATCTCCCACAGATCTTTCTCTTGCTTTGGATCCTGCTCAAAGCTGATGGCCTTGTAAGTCACTCAGTAAATGCATTGGAATAATATTCCCCAAAGCAGAATATTCTATCACCAACTCCAGAGAAGACTATCAAGGACTGGCCTCTTTCTTAGTTGCAGTGTCTTATCCTTTACTTTAGAGGGGATGTTCCAGCATGCCTAATCCTCTGGACCCCTGAAATCACTGATGTGGTGAATCCATGAATCTGTGTGAGGATTATTCCCCACTCTCTAGCATGCACGTGTCTTAATCAGGAAGTCAGAGTAATGGTCCCTTCCTGCCCACAGGTCTGAGTTCACTGCGGTCATCAGCATCCACACGGAGCCCAGAGTGATGTCCTGTAGAACACCAGAGTGATGTCCTGTAGAACACCAACATGAACACTTAAATGTAACAGAGAGTAGGAGGATTAACATAATCATGTATTTTTCTTATTTTTATACTAGACGCTGAAATACTTAGAGCATTTTATTAGCATGTCACAAAAAACACATCTAACTCATTTAAGTCATAACAAGGAGCTGGATGTGCTAATTTCTTATAAGAATATAGGGAAACCTTGACACCCAAGGATAGGAATGACTCAGGGCGGAACTTCAAAGAGGGGACAGACAGCCCTTTGAACGTATCTTCTTCATTTTGTTTTTCTCCTTATAGACTTGTTATCTCTACTCCTAAGTTCATATCATGGAAAAACTGACTCCTGACTTACATCACTTTCCCATATGAGTCCAGTTTAGAATATCTTGATCCTGATCTCAAATTATTCAACCAAAGTAACAATGATTTGCTCAGCTTGGGTTAGGTGGTTTCTTACAGGCTTATCCACCATTGTCAGTTGATGGGGCAGTTATAAATATAGATTATGAAATTACGTCCCCAATATGGGGAGGCACCCCTCTGGAGTAGTCAGAAAATGTGGACTAAGCAGGAAGTACAATAGTCATATGTCTTTGAAGAGCACTGTATTTCACCAATTCTAAGATGCACATTTCTTTTCACACTTTAACATGAGAAGGAAATTAGAGTGTGTCTTATAATTGGTGGTTCCTTATAATCATTACTGGCCAGGTAGCCTTCAGAATTCTCTACACACACAGGGGCATGTTCATAAGGGTTCATACTGTTACTGCTTCAAAAGAAATATGTGTATTTTTTTGACAAAAGCCTAATCCTTGTGGGAAGAGAATTAAATGACATTAGAGAGCCTCTCAAAGAAACATGAAAGCAGAGGGATTTTCCCTACACCAGACTGACAACCCCCCTCCCCTGAACCCCTCCCCCCACCGAGGCACAGGGAAAGAAAGAGAAGGAGAGGAGAAACCTGGCTAAAAATCACCTCAAATGGTGTCCCAGGCACCTTACATAATCCACCAAGTACCTTACTCCCTGTGGACAAATAAATAGCTAAAAGTAAGCCAGCAGCAGGGTGCTGGGGCTTGGTGGTTATTCTCAGTGGCATGAGTAGATAAATGGAATCCCTCAGAATTTCAAGATAAAAACTATGAAAAAACTTGGAAGAAGGAATATGTGTTCTGGTTATGGTCTAAAAACCTTCCATGGGTCCTCTTTGGTAGGATCAGGAATGAGCCAGCCCAATACTTACTGAATGGGGGTCCGTGGTTTGAGTGAAACCCCAGGGACAAAAGTAGAATGCACTCTAGGCAATGGTGCATCTTCAAAGCTTGACAACATAAAGGACAAAATTATATAGGAAAACACAGATGTTAAGTATTTTCAAAAAGTGATTTGCAAGAGTAAGAGTTTGAATATAAATATTTTCAGAATACTTAACCAACTTATGTGGCTTATTTTATTTTTTTCATGTATGTTTCAGTGTGATGTATGACAAAAAAGCTCTGTCTAAATAAATCTACAAGAGTTTTTTCAGTAGGAAGTAAATACTCATAGATGAAAATAAGAAAGTGATAAAAAGTCTAAGCAACATATTTTCTTTTTTGGTAATACATGAAACGATAGTGTGTCTTATAGTGGATGGTGTTTTAGAACCAATGAAATATAGTATTTAACTTGCTTAAACACAAAGACCACATTTTTCATCTTATGCTATATCTCTTCAATCAGTTATATTCCGATTGAGTGTACATTATAAACGTTATAGTGATTAAATTTTATTAAATTAGAAATGGTAAGGTGATAAATAATTTTGCTCTCTTCCTGGATGAATGAGACTTCAAGATCTTCTGTTATATTGTGCATCTGAAAAATATGTATTTTTATTTTTAGAGTATTTAAAGTTTTGTACTTTAATTTGAATACACTTCAAATGCATTCTGTGCTCTCTAAATGTAACATTACCTGGCAATGTTATTTTCTTGGTTTAAAAAACGTTAATGTTATTTTCTTGGTTTAAAAAAATGGACTAACATATTTTATCTTTTTCAGGTTTTTCATATTTCTTTATGGCGTTTAATGAAAAAAATTCAACTAACAAAACTTCCTCCCAACTTTAAATTTGCATTTCGTGCTATGGTTTTGGATTTGGAGTTACTCGATTTCTCCTTAGAAGAGGTTTCTTTAGGTACTGAATAATTTAGATATTTGTTTGGCAAAGGACTTTCTAGCCTTATAGAAGAGAAATAATTTGAGAACAGCACAAAGATTTTGTGGAGTAGGTAGACTAGGTCTATACCAAACAGGTGGAGAATTCAAGCTGTGCTCTGGGAAACCTATGGTCTCCAACGATCTGCCTTGTGTCCCCAACTTCACATATTTCCATGGAAGCCCAGAATTCCCCTGTTTTATTTGTTTCTTCCCTGAAAGACTATGAAAGTCGCTAACATTTACGATATGATTAGAGGAATTCTGGGAAGATCTTCAGATCCAAGGAACCCTCCTTTCCCGCTCTCCCAATGCTCTACTCACGCAATTTTAACATTTTCTTTCAGTTTTGAGAGAAACCCCTTACTATTTTCACAGAAGAATTCATAGTAGCTCACTCAGTATGTAGTGTTTCCTTTCTCCAGAATGTTTACGTTCTAAAAAAAGGGCCACCTGCAGAGCACAATATTAAATACAAAGACAAATCTATCATTGTGGCACTTTATATGTCAGGGGACTTTAGCAGTTAAAGGTATTGAAAACTGGGGAAAGGATTAAATACTTTAACTCAACTTTCAGTCCAAAATTTGTTTTTCTCTTTCCAGCGGAATGGGTCGACATTAAATACTGCCTACCAGTAAGTGATAAAGAATATTCTCCTGAGGAAGTAGGAGCAGCAATTAAAATTCAAGCCATGTGGAGAGGGACTTATGTCAGATTGCTTATGAGAGCTAGAACACCAGGTACCCTTTTCTAGTCATTTATAAAATAAACTTGTGTATGTAAGAATGAATATTTGTGTGCTAATGAAAAACATTTTGGAGTTATCTTACTTTATTATTGGGCTAATTCTTTGTAATTCTATAAATATTGAAATTCCTTGAGGTCAGAATGCATGTCAGGACACTCACTCTCTAGCTCCCAGAACTTAGCACAGTGCCTGGCACAGAGTAAGCATGCAACAAATACGTGCTGGAAGAAAGCATGAGGGACTCAGTGAATGATCAGCTATGTCTCCCCAGTCTGTTGTGAGTCTTACAGTACAGAAAACTAGTCTTTTCCTCTATGCATCTCCAATGTCTAGCAGAATGCTACAGCAGTCAGCTTCAGCTAAGCTGTGGATATTTTTACATTTCTAGATCATTTTTCAAAGAAATAAATGAATGAATGAGTAAATGAATGAATGAGTTGAGTGAAAGAAGCTTTCATGTGTCCGTGTGGCATACATTTACAGAGCACAGAATGCATTTGAAGTGTATTCTAGCTATTAAATCAACTTATCAGTGTATTCTATTAAATCAAAATATTTATGTATGTATAATAAACTATTTTTGTGAAAAAGGTTATTTTATTTTAGCTTTTTATCAGCTTAAAATAAAACACCACAGTGGCAAAAATTATATTTAATCATTTTCATTCTGCAGTTTTTGTTTATAAGAAAAGGCTTATCTCCAATAGAATTTTTTTTTAAGATTTTATTTATTTATTTGAGAGGGGGGAGAGAGAGAGAGAAAGAGAGAGAGAGAGAGCTTGCGAGTGCACAAGTGAGGGGAAGGGCAAAGGGAGAGGGAGAAGCAGACTCTCTCTGAGCAGGGAGCCCAACTCTGGGCTCGATCTGATTCGGGACCCTGGGATCATGACCTGAGCCGAAGGTAGACGCTTAATTGACTGAGCCACCCAGGCGCCCTCCAATAGAATTCTTTGAATGTACTGAAACATTTTGTTGTAAAGTGTCTCTATTTAAAGTATTTATTTATTTAATTTATTTTTTTTTTAAAGATTTTATTTATTCATTTGACAAGAGAGAGACACAGCGAGAGAGGGAACACAAGCAGGGGGAGTGGGAGAGGGAGAAGCAGACTTCCTGCAGAGCAGGGAGCCTGATGCGGGACTCGATCCGAGGACCCCGGGATCATGACCTGAGCCGAAGGCAGACGCTTAATGACTGAGCCACCCAGGCGCCCCTCTATTTGAAGTATTTAATGAGAATAATCAAAATGTTCATCTGAGCAGGGAAAACTACAGATACACAAATGTAAAGTAAATAAACTGCATTGTATAGTTGTGTGAGAGAAAAATATTACTGTTGCTTGATTTTGATATTATTCTATTAGAAAAAGTAAAGATAGGTTTATCAAATTAAATATATAGTAAAATATACTTTTTGTTGTCCACATATGTTGTAAAAATTATATTCAAACAATGATTTTCTTTCTCTTTTTAGACACAAAAACTTGAAGAACTTAATAATGTTTTAATAATATTTGCATTTCTTTCACTCAATGAATATTTATTGAATAACTTGTGTGCACAGCACTGTTCTAAATTCTGATTTTATTGAAGTCAGTTAAACTGACAGAGTTACTGCTTTGATGAATCTTGTGTTCTAGTGGTGGTAGACATACAATAGACAAGTAGATATATTAAGATATCAATTTCAGATTCTAGTAAGTACTATGAAGAAATTAAAATAGGATAATTAGGGAAAAAGTCAGTTTCTGACTTGTTAAATTTGAGCCACTTACTATGGATTTGCATTTTTCTGACCAAATCATCTAGTCCTAAACCAATGTGGATTATGGGACTGAGTTTTAGTGGGATCCCATTAGCTGTTGTTTTTTAGAAAAATTGAATGAATTATTTTTTGTCATAAGAGCTTGCATAAAGAACTTTTAGTGTGATAAAAGATCTCCTGATGTAAACTCTTTGATGAGAATGTTCAATTAGATCAAAGAACACTTTATGATGTCACTGAAGATGAAGGAAAACAGCACAAAGCGATGAGCAGAGCTGTTGACTAGAAGTTTATAGCTTTATATTTTAACATAATTTTGCTGCTAATAAAGCCTATGGCTTTGGATACCACCTTGTGAATTTCAGCTTCTTTATCTGTAAAAGGAGGGCTTTGAACAAGATGATCTTTCAGGCATCTTGCAGTTTTTATATTGCTGTTTTTAATTATTATTTTTAGACACAAAGGAAAATAACAGTGTTGCAGATATTCTTCAAAAAGTTTGGAGTATATTGGAACTGAATATAGAACAGTATGCAGTTTCTCTCTTAAGGTAAGGCAGCATAATGAAATTTCTTATTGCAGTATCTTGGTATCCTTCAAGTTCCTGTTCAAGTGCTACCATGTTTGAGTTTTCCTAATCACTGCAGTGAGAAACACCACTTCTTCTGAACTTCCACAATATTTTATCTGAAGCATTTCTATGGTACTTACTACTTTTGGTTTGTCTTAGTTATACTTAACTAATATTCTAAGCAGAAAACCTCTGAGAAGCAGAGCAAAGTTTCTTGAAGTCTTATGGTGTTGAGGTGACCAAGGTCAGAGTTTGGGACCTACCAGGGGAGGGGACTGCAACAAACAATTAAAATTGTCGGTTAAAGTCCCTGGACAGTAACACTCTAGGAACAGGGGTAAACCAGAAGTAGACTGAGCCTCAGCAAAACTACTGTAGCCACAAACCATATCTGAGCTACAGGATAATCTGAACAAAACTGAGAAATTATAAATTATAGTTATATATATACACACACACATACAGACATACTTAAAAGAGGCAAACCCTCTTGGTGATGTCGGAGTTAGCAGACAAAATCTCAAAACTTAACTGTAATGGAAATGCCAAAGAAAATAAAGAATAAGGAGAAAATAGATCAAAAGTTTAGATTAATAAAGCTGAGTCAAATGGAAATTACATAAATGACGATTTTTTTTTTAGATAATGTTTTTTATTTAACACCACACTATTTATTAAGGTCATTAATTTATCCTAACTGTTTAGTTAGATAAATTTTGCTAATTAATTACACATACTCATGAAACTACTGCAAAAACATGATACAGAATATTTCCATCACCCACAAAGTTTTGTTTCTGCTCTTTTATATAACTCATCCCTTCCCAACAAGAAACCTATACTCTGAGTTTCATCACCATAGATTAGATTTGATTGTTCTTCAATTTCATATAACTGAAATCACACAGCATGTGCTCTTTTGTGTCTGGCTTATTTCACTCAGAAATATTCCTGAGATTTTTAACAACTGAAATTAAAAACTTATTTGTAGATTTAACAGCAGATTAATCAGAACAGATGAAGAGATTGGTGAGCTTGGAGATAGGTCAATAGAAAAGTATCCAAACTGAAGCATAGAAGAAAGCGAATGGGAAGTAAGAAAGCAACATAAGGGACATGTGGAATATGCTCAGAAAGTCCAATATTGTCATTATAGCCCCAGACTGTAAAAAGATAATAACTGAGAACTTTCCAAAACTGGTAAAACACATCAACTCATGTTTTCAGGAGACTGCATGCAAACTCCATGCAGAAAGGCTACAAAGTAAAGTATTCCTAGACTAATTGCAGTGAAACTACTGAAAAACAAAGGCCAAAAGAAAAACCTTCAAATCAGCCAGAAAAATAATGCATATTATCTTCAAAGGGCAATCAACAAATAGCTACATATAAGAATAAATTCATGACCTTAAGCAATGAGAAATGTAGAAGTTAGGTATAAGGTTTTAAAGAGTTCTAAGGTTATAGTATTATTGCAGAAATGGTAAAAGTAATAATTTAGATGAAACTCTAACAGGGGAGGGATGCATGGTATCCTTTCTAGCAATATACTAATGAACAGCTAGTGAATTTAGGAAGAGATAAGATTAATCTCACAAATCTTCTAGAGAACAGAAAAAGAGGAAACACTAACCAATTCATAACCTTGATTTAAAAAATTCAACAAGGACAGTAAGAAAATGAAATTGCAAACCAGTCACCTTCTTCAAATTGCAAACTAATCACCCTTTTGAATAGATGCAAAAAATGTGTAATAAAGTATTAGTAAATCAGAATCCATCGTCTCTCATGGTTCATCTCCCCCTCCAATTTCCCCCCCTTCATTCTTCCCCTCCTGCTACCTTCTTCTTCTTCTTCTTCTTCTTTTTTTTTTAACATACAATGTATTATTTGTTTCAGAGGTACAGATCTGTGATTCAACTGAGGGTTCTAGGGGGAGGGGGGTGGGAGGATGGGTTAGTCTGGTAATGGGTATTAAAGAGGGCACGTTCTGCATGGAGCACTGGGTGTTATACGCAAATAATCATGGAACACTACATCAAAAACTAATGATGTAATGTATGGTGATTAACATAACATAATAAAAAATTTTTTTTCAAATGAAAAAAAAATTAGTAAATCAAAATTGGAATTAAATAAAAAGGATAATGCCTTATAATCAAGTAGGCCTCTCATTCCCAGGTATACAATGGTGGTTTAACGTTAGAAGATTTGTCATTTTAATTCAGTACATTAACAGGGAAAAGGAACAAATCATTTGGTCCTCCAGATAGAATCAGAAAAAACATTTGATAGAATTTAACACAAATTCAAAATTATTTAATTATTTATTTTTTGTTTTTAGAAAACTTGCACTTTTAGAGAAGAAAACTTTTAGAGAAGTCTTTCATTAATATGTTATTGGTATCTGGTATTTTCAAAACTTACTACAAACATGATTAGTGGTGAAATTTTGAAAGAATTTTCCTGGGTTTAGAAATGAGACAAAAATGTCTGCCTGATGACTTCCATTCACAATAATCCTGGAATAATTCTGAGAAGGACAAAATGGCAATAAAGCAAAGTAAAAGTCATTAGGATTTGAAGGGAAAAAATAAAACCACCACTGTTTACAGACGATATGATTGTATATGTAGAAAATATTTTTTTTAATTAATTTATTTGATAGAGAAAGAGACAGCAAGAGAGGGAACACAAGCAGGGGGAGTGGGAGAGGGAGAAGCAGGCTTCTCGCCCAGCAGGGAGCCTGATGCGGGGCTCGATTCCAGGACCCTGGGATCATGACCCGAGCCGAAGGCAGACACTTAATGACTGAGCCACCCAGGAGCCCCGGTAGAAAATATTTTAAAATCTGCAGAAAAATTATTAGAGTTACAGAATTAAAGAAAAGTTGCTGGAGACAAAGTCAATATAAAATAACAATTGGATTTCTACTTATAAGCAACAAATAGAAAATTATATATGAAAACATATAAAAACGTAAAATAACCTAAAAATAATGAAAAAAATTCACGATGAAACAAATATAAAAATTTTAAACATAGAGAAAATCCAAATCTATACAGTACTTGCCTAACCCTGAGGATAAGTGTCCCGTTCACCTCACCCTAGTCCTGGCCGTGGACACTGCCATTACTTGATCATCCAGCTTGACTGACTTGCATACATCTTTCAGCATCAGACCTAATGCTAACCCCTGCTATACTAATTATCAGGTGTGTGGCCTGGGGTAAGTCTCTTATCCTCTCTAAAGTTGAAATTAAAATTTTATTAATAATATTTAATATTTTTATTAATAATATTTAATATAGGGAAATCATTTTAATATAGGGAAAACAGTATCTATCTCATAGTACTATTTTTTTGTAAGGCTGTAAAGATAAATAAAAAGAACATTTCCTGTGTTCTTAACACCAAACTACAGATTGAGTCATTACAGGGCATTAGCTATTGTAAATATTACTTTATTATTACTACTAAATGGGAAACTGAGGTCCTGGAATCCAGCCTTACATTCTCAGATCTTAAGGGGTAGAACTTTCCCAGGTGAACTTTGGGCAAGGCTCAGTTTACCGATGTAACTTTCTTTCTGTATTAGGATGCAAAATTAAAAGAAAATCTTTCAAGTCTGTCAGGAATATTTCTCTGGGTCATTCAAGATATTCCATATACATCAGGGTTTTGATGGCACTATATGCATTAGAATTTCCTGAGGCTATGAAAAAGTGTGGAATGTATGATGCGAACGATGACTGGAATACCTCTAAATCCCTGCCTTATCTTAGAATGGCAGCTGGTCCCATTACAGTCAGTTCCCTAGGTAGCCTGTTCAGCTGCTGCATTGGCTCGGCCAACACCCACATGTGGATTCGACCAGCCCCCATGTGATTGGCAGTGGTGCTTTGCATTGACAGACCACCACATTAGAGCTCCCAGTTAGGGTGATCAGGTTATTTATCATTTGAACTGGGATACTTTTACAAAAGGGACAGAGGGAGCACTATTAATAATTATGACAGGATTATGAGTATAAACCAGGACTACCCCAGGCAAACCAGGGTATTTGGTCAATCTTTGTTCTCATAACTTACCTACAAGGCTTAAAACTCTCCCAAGTATAAATCTGTCAATTTCCTCCCATCAAAGGCCAGTGATCAAATGGAGGATGTGAATCCTAACCCCCATAACAATCTCCATGGCTTTGCTTCTTACTGACGGTACAGTCAAGCCATCTGCCTTCTGGAAGGCAAGAAAACCTCTAGATCTGTCTAGACCTCTAATACAGAACCATTTTCTATTGGCCATTATGGCTTCCATCCCAGCTAAATCCATGGATGTTATACAAAAGACCCTAGATTGCTGGTGCTACTGAAGCTAGATCCAGTTCCTGGCCATGGAAGGGAAAGAACCTAGAACATCTCTCACGTGGCTTCCATCATGTTCTGAAATAGGCAACAGCCTTCCAGGGGGCAAACATGGAGAAACCTCAACCCAGCTGCACATACCACTCTTTTATGTGCCAAAAATCACATAGAAGGAAAACTGACGTTCTCCCCTTGACCATGGCCTTAGATTTTTTTTTGGTTTAATCCCTTCGTACAAATCCATTCCTTACTTTAAACTCCATTCTAGTATCAATTCCCATGTCAGTTCCAGACCTTGAGTGGCCCCCACCCAGTTTCATTGCTACTTTGCCTGTTCCTGTTTTCCTACCGTTATAGTTTGAGCTTTGTTCCTGATTTCCCACCTACAAACTGTAATTACTTTCTTGATCATGAATTAAGTTCTCCTTTGATTAAGACCTTCAGATAACTTTAGAGACCTTTGAGAGACATCTTTCATGGTTGACCTACAATGGGCTCCCCTACCTGGGTGCCATGCACTCTGAACCCCACAGCTTTTGATCAAGGCCTCAATCCAGCCAACAGCAGACTGTGATATTTTATGTTATTTTGTCTACTTCCTTTTTTGTAAGTAAAATTTATTTTAAAAGTTGCCTTTGCCATTGGAACTTACATTATTTTTACATTTCTAGACTAATGTTTAAAAGCAAGTGCAAGTCTATTGAATCTTACCCATGCTATCAAGATGAAGAAACTAAGATTGTTTTTGCTGACTATACTGTGACTTATGCAGACCAGCCACCAAATAGTTGGTTTATAGCATTCAGGTGAGGCTCTCAGAAATCGGCATATGATATCATCTTTAAATGGCATGCGATAGTCTTATGTGTAGAGCTTTATTTATGGTAGTAGTGAAAGTATGAACTTATAGGCTGTTTTCACAACTTAGCACTTCTTCCCCATCTGCTATGCATAAATGAGATATTACAGGATTTTTATCCATGTTTCTTTAAAAGAAATGTGAAGAATGTGAAGGTAATTATTAGTATTTTTAGGAGTATGATAAACATAATAGAAATTGATGTGCTATCAGTATAGAAAGAAATTATTTAATTTTCAAGCAATATCGTATTAGGTAAAAGTCACAAATTACTTATAAAATGGGATTTCTTAAAGGGCTTGTATTTACATGACAAAATGGTATATTAATAATCTAAAAAACCAGTATGTATACCTTGTAGTTATTGGAAATTTTAAACTTTTTTATTTCTTGCCTTAAACCTAATTTCAAACTTTCTTTATGATTCATGGCAAGGGGAAGTTCATTCTTTTGTAATTACAGAGAAACATTTTTGGTTCCTCAAGATATGATTTTGGTTCCCAAAGTATATACTACACTCCCGGTCTGCATGCTCCACATTGTTAATAATGACACAATGGAACAAGTGCCAAAAGTGTTCCAAAAAGTGGTGCCTTATCTTTATACCAAGAATAAGGTAGGTGCAAAATTTATTCTTCCCATATGATAGACTGGCAGTGAGAAGGCAGTGCCTTAGTAAGATTCCAGGAGCAGGTTAGAGCAGATGTGCTTTTCAACCTACTTAACAGAGGAATGGGGTCCTGGTCGTTTTCTGTAGAAGTCCCATTTATTTGACAGCCCAAGGTATTTAATGTGAGTGCTAGAACATTTACCTCTCAGCTCTCTTTTTTCTTCTCTCTGAAGAAAATATGACAAAAGGAAAGCATTGGAAAGTCCTATAAAATCATAAAATCATATAAACCCTTAAAATGGAAATGGAGGTAAAGGGCTCATTTAGTCCTATTCTTTGGATCAAATTAGCTGGTTGTCTCAGTTTCCCACTGGGTTTTTATTCCATCCCTAAATATTTCAGAAGATTGTGATTACGTGGCCATTCATCACCCACCACCCCCAGTCTTTTCCAGGGCTACACAGATTCTTTAAAAAGCACTTGGCACATTACTCCTGCTGCACGATGGACCCTGATTTCTGATGATCCCACTCAAATCATGTTGCCTTTCTATTTGAATCTCATCTTTGTGTTTTTGGTTATTTCCTCTTAGAGGGAAGCATAACAAAAGGCAGTATACACCTACATTGTAAACTGGGAGATTTGTTTTTACTCTGACCTTTCATTCTTTACCTATATGGTTTTGAATCTTTTCATTTTTCTCTTTGAGCTATGGTTGTAGTTGACTTTCAAAGTTCATTTCAGCCCATGATTCTGTGCATTATTTTGCACACATTAAGACATACCTATCTAATGAATACTGGTTTATAGGAATGAAAGATAAATTTTTAAAAGTATTAAGTCCATAAAAAACCTAAAAGCTCTTTTGAGTTGTTTAAGAGATTTTTTTTTAAATGAGATTTAAATTTTTTTTAAGGCTTGGAAGGGTTTTGGGGTGCCTGGGTGGCTCAATCAGTTAAGCCTCTGCTTTCGGCTCAGGTCACAATCCCAGGGTCGTGGGATCGAGCCCCATGGTGGGCTCCCTGTTCAGTGGGGAGCCTGCTTCTCCCTCTCCCTCCACCTGCCGCTTCCCCTGCTTGTGCGCTCTCTCTATCTCTCTCTCAAATAAATAAATAAAATGTTCTAAAAAAAAAGACTTGGAAGGGTTTTAAGACTTCATTGCAACTCTTAGTAGCAATAAATAAGAGCAGTTTTAGCTTCACAGCAAAACTGAGAGGGAAGTACAGAGATTTCCCATATACACCCTGCTCCCACACGTGCACAGCCTCCCCATTATCGACAAGCCCCACCAGAGTGGCACATTTATTACATTGATCATCCTACTCTGACACGTCATAATCCCCCAAATTCCATGGTTTATATTATGGTTCACTGTTGGTGTTGTACATTGTATGGGTTTGGATGAATGTAAGATGACATGTGTCCATTATCATGGTGTCATAAAGAGTGTTTTCACAGCCCTAAAAATCCTCTGTGATCCACCTATGTATTCCTCCTCCCCGACCCCTGACCTTTTTTCTGTCTCCATAGTTTTGCCTTTTCCAGAATGTGGTAAAGTTGGAATCGTATAGTGTGTAATCTTTTCAGTTTTGTTTCTTTCACTTAAAAACAGGCATTTAAGATTTTTCCATGTTTTTTATGGCTTAATAGCTCATTTCTTTTTAATAATAATATTCCACTGTCTGCTTGTTTCAAAGTTTATCTACCTATTCACCTACCAAAGGACATCTTGTTTGCTTCCAAGTTATGGCAATTATGAACAAAGCACCTACAAATGTCTGTGCGCAGGTTTTTGTGTGGACATAAGTTTTCGGCGTAAATACCAAGGAGCACTATTGTTGGAGTGTATAATAAGAATATGTGTAGTTTTGTAAGAAACTGCCAAACTGTCCTTCAAAATGTCTGTACCATTTTTCATTCCCACTAGCAATGCATGAGAGTTCCTGTTGCTCTGTATCTTCATCAGCATTTAGTATTTCCAGTGTTATGGATCTGGGCTATTCTAATAGGAGTGTAGTGGTATCTCATGGTTGTTTGAGTTTTTCTGATAATATACAATGTGGAACATCTTTTTGTATGCCTATTTGCCATCTGTGTATCTTCTCTGGTGAGAAGTCTTTTAAAATTTTTTAACTAGGTTGTTTGTTTTCTTATTGTTGAGTTTTAGGGGTTTTTGCATATTTTGGATAACAGTCCTTTATTATATGTGTCTTTTGCAAATATTTAAGTATTATGTTACTGTTACTCATGAGCCTTAAAGTCATTTAGAATAGTCAGGTTCTCTCTTAAAACCCTAACACTGGTTTAGCTTTAGACTTTAACTTACCAATATCTATCCCACCATTTTATAACTTTTTTTCCCCTCTCAAACCTGTTCTCTGAGCCTAGACAAACACAAAATCAGAGTCATGTAATTTTATTTTGTTTCTTAATGCATTAGTATTACAAGCTCAAAAAATAATGAGAACAGCAATAAATCTGTGCATAATACTTTACAAATAAAAATACTTTAGCATATATGATTTATCTTCCTTTATTTCCTTGCCCCAAACATAATGTTAAAAGGTCCTTATTGGTGTTGCAATTCTCATCTTATTATGGGTATTGTAATTCTGGGTAATATTCCTAGATGTTTATTGAATTTATTCTGTCTTTTATATATAATATATAATATATATATATATATATACTGTCTTATATATTTCTACTTTTTGTTTCTGGAAATCTAAACACATTAGAGAGCTTCCTTTGCATCAGAATCAACTGGAATACAAATCTATATTTTTCTTCCTTATTAGAAGTGTCTGGAATTATAAACTCAGAATTCCTTTGAACTTTTGTATCTCATTATGATATCATGCTCTTGCTTCACTGACATTTTTGCCAGATAGATATCCAATTACATAGAGCCAAGCTATTACCCACTATAATATTATCCCAGGTTTCTTAGCTGTTTCTTTTCCCCAACCTAAAGAGCTCATCTCCATACTCATATCTGGGTTCCCTGGAACCAGATCTGCTGTTAACTTGATAGCTTTATCTGACAATTGTCATTCCAAGGGAACTACATTTCCATAAATGCTTCTCCTTTTCTCATCTTGTATTTAAAAACAGGGACATCAGGTAGGAAGTTATTGGGCTACTCCAGGGTGATGCAATGATAAAAATCTGCATTAGCAAGCATTAGAAGAATTGGGAGAAAACATAGCAATCATCTATCAGAGTTACGTGATTTGTGTTATAGCTTGAGAACTACACAAACAAAACTGTTAGAGTTACTCGTTTTCTCTGAAAACATGTAAGATGCACTTGATAAGAGGAATTTCAAAATGTAATGATAGTGATTTTCTTTTATCAAGAGATCTTGGGATCTTTATGTATATCAAGATAATAAAGCATTTTACTACAGTGAAGCCATATGTTGTACCTTTGAGAGACCAGTAACAGTATGCCTTACTTCTGTCTAATTCTCTTTCCTCTAGAAAGGCTACACTTTCGTGGCTGAAGCATTTACTGGTGACACATATGTATCGTCCTCACGATGGAAACTGCGCCTCATTGGTTCCTACAATCCACTCCCATGCCTGTCTCGAGAGTCTCCATGCAATACCTTCACCATAAAGGAAATCAGAGATTACTACATACCCAATGATAAGAAAATTTTATTCAGGTATAAGTATATGACAGAAGGGAAATGCCCCAAATTGGCATTTTTTGGCACCAGATGGGTGCTGACACGTTGTCCTTCAGCGACCGTGGCTACAGAGGTTGGGCCTCTAGATACGCACAGGGCTCTGGGATTGACCACAGTTAACTATTCATATATGAATATATTATTGAGGAAGTAAAGGTCACCTGTAATCAAACAACCTAGAAACAACCACTGTTAGTATCCTGTTGTATTTTCTTTTAGTGTTTTTTTTTCCTAGTCACGGCTTAACATTATTAAAATCATAATGTAATTAAAGTTTTGTAAGCTGACCTTTTTACTTAACATTATAGTGTGCACATTTCCCAGTGCCATGAAGACATTTTGTGAATTCTTTTTCATGATTACATAGTAATCATTTGTAGGAAAATACAACAATTTACTCTGGTTATTTTTTGTTACAAATTTTCCATTTCTACTTTTTCTTTTTTCTTTTTTTATTGTTATGTTAATCCCCATACATTACATCATTAGTTTTAGATATAGTGTTCCATGATTCATTGTTTGTGCATAACACCCAGTGCTCCATGCAGAACGTGCCCTCCTCAATACCCATCACCAGGCTAACCCATCCTCCCACCCCCCTCCCCTCTAGAACCCTCAGTTTGTTTTTCAGAGTCCATCGTCTCTCATGGTTCTTCTCCCCCTCCGATTTCCCCCCCTTCATTCTTCCCCTCCTGCTACATTCTTCTTCTTCTTTTTTTCTTTCTTAACATATATTGCATTATTTGTTTCAGAGATACAGATCTGAGATTTAACAGTCTTGCACAATTCACAGTGCTTACCAGAGCACATACCCTCCCCAGTGTCCATCACCCAGTCACCCCATCCCTCCCACCCCACCCCCCACTCCAGCAACCCTCAGTTTGTTTCCTGAGATTAAGAATTCCTCATATCAGTGAGGTCATATGATACATGTCTTTCTCTGTAGTACTAATAGAGATGTGATAGGCATATTTATTGTAAATATTAAAGTAAATTCTTGATTATTGTTTAAAGATTTATTATTTTAAAAAGATTATATGTTTTAAAGATTCCACATGTATTGGTAAATTTGTTTTCTAAAGAAACACCTAAGTCTATTTGACAATATATGTACAAATTTATTGTATTCTGGTTAATTTTCCCCTCTAATTCTTATTTATTTGTATTTTAAAACTTTTTTTTCTTTTAAAGAACATGAAAAAATTTTTGTATTATAAAACAATCAGTAGTAAAATTAAATTACAGGACAATATATACAGTATATCCCCAGCATATGTTTTTGTCCTTATATTTGTTTACGTATTTTATATGTAGGTAAAAGTTTAGAGAAAATACTGAAAGAAAACATGAACTGGGGGTAATAGCAGGGGCAGAAAATTCTCTTTTTAATCTGTCTGCTTCTTGTCATGTATCTGCACATTGGTTATTAGAAAGAAAGCCAGGGAAAAAAGGAAAGAAGTAGGAGGGAAACATACCAGCAATTAAAAATAACAACTGTGATCAGATATTTTAACTACTCTGCTAGGAGGCCACTGTATCACACTGCAGGACCACTACTAGACCAACGAGTGATATTTAACCCAATATCTAAATTAGTCCTAGAAGCTGGTCCTAAAGCTGTCAAACTTAGTGGGGGGCAAGGTGAGGAGGGAACTGCTTCATGAGCAAATGTGAAAGTTCAGAAATTAAGGAGTGTATGACCTTTTCATGGAACTGAAGACGTTTGCTTGCAAAGTGGGGCTCTAGGGGGCTATGGCAAGGGTAAGGCCAGAGAAGGGCCTCATAAGGAAAGAGATTTAGACTTTATCTGAGAGGCAAAACATGCTTTGAGGAGTTTTAAGAGAAATGGCCACAATAGACTTGTGTTAAGACATTATGCCTGCAAAGCATGAGTTGAAAAAAAAAATTTTAGATATAATTTCTAAGAGCAGAAATGTTGTTAGAACCATATTATTGTGAAATTATGTATAATCATAAAAGGAACGGAATATGGAAGAAAAAACAATTTCAAAAGACTGCAGTGTGTTGAATGAAGGACAGCGTAACTGGAGACAGGTGAACGAGATAGGAAGAAGCTTTGAAATAACCTGGGTGTATGCTGATGGCAACTGGAGCCGGTTAGTGGATTCATTCGCTAGCAGCGCCATAACAAAATCCCACAAACTGGCAAAGTAGGTGGCTTCAACAACCGAAATCGATTGTCTCACAGTCTCACGGTTTGGGATGCCAGAAGACCAAAATCAAAGTGTCAGCAGGGATGGTGCCTACTGAGGGCTGTGAGGGACAAGCTATTCCATGCTTTCTCCTAGCCTCTGGGGGTTTCTGATAATCCTTGGTGTTCTTTGCCTTATAGACTTATCACCATGATCTTTGTATTCATCTTCACTTGGCATTCGCCCTGTGTCTCTCTGTTTCCAAATTTCCTGTCTCATAAGGATATCTATCAGTTATATTGGGTTAGGGCCCACCCTAATGACCTCATGTGAACTTGATTCCCTCAGAAAGACCCTGTCTCCGAAAAAGGTGATATTGGGAGGTACTGCGGATACTCCAGGTACTGGACTCCAACATAGTTTTATGGGGGGGGTACAACTGAACCCATACTAGGCAGTGACAGTGGATCTAGAGAGAAGAGAAAGGGTTTTAAGACACTGAGGAAGTCAAATTGACAGTCCTGGTTGGTTGGGACTCCTGGGGACTGACTTGGGATCAGGGGACAGTAAGTGTCCTTTACTTAGATAGTGGTTACAGGGAGAAAACCCCATTTGCAGGTTGGGCAATAGGAAGACAATTGGTTCAGTTTTAGATGTTAATTATGGGTAGGTCAGTGAAACATCCAAGTGATATTGCATAAGGAGTTGGGCTGGAGACACAAATCTGGGAACTATTATTCTGTTTCTGCCCATGGAAATGCCCAGGAAAGTTTGTACCATGACAGTCGGACCTAGGACAGAATATTAAGATTCTCTGACACTTATAGGAATATCAATGGGAGAGAAGTCTAAAAAAAAACAGCACCAAATTAGGAGGTACAAAAGTTGTTACACTTGTAGGAGAAGAGTTTTTGAAGAAGAGGAAAATGAGGCTTGACTCAACCTTGTCAAATTCTCCTGAGAAGTCAAGAAAGATGATAACTGAAATTTCTATAGGGCGGTGACAAGCTGCTGGAAACTTGCAAGAGCAAGGTTAGCACTTTGATTGGGGGCTGAGTAGAGTGCTGTGAGCCAATAGGAAGAGATGGGGTTGTGGACAGTGGCAATCAACAACTCTCCTTTGATGCCAAGCTGGGGAGGAGTGAAAAAATCAGCAGAGGCTGGACCTCAAGGTTGGTTGAAGGGTTTCTTTTGTTTGTGTTTTTGGTTTATTCTGCTTTGATTTTTTGTTAAAAGATGGGTGAGACCTATAGGTGTACAAAAACCAATGACAAGGAGGAATAAAGAAGGGGAGATTTAAGATTCAGGAGAAAGACGATATTCAGAAAAGCAAATTTCTAGAGAAACTGAAGATTTATAAGGTCCTGAGCATTTGTGAGGATTTACCTAAATTAAGAAAAAGAACCCCAACAAAATAAAAAAAACAAAATAAAACAAAACCTCTTTGGTTGCATCAAGGGAGGGGTTGGAATGGTGTTATACTGTATATTTTGTCTTTTTGTAAACGATTTCCAACTTGTATGGTGAAGGTTGAGAGAACAGGTGGTGGGTACAAATTTTGATTTCTCTGCATTTTTATGAATCAAAGAAAATATGGTAAACAGTGAAGATTTGAAGTCTGCTGCCAGTTGTCCAACTGTGGGGGAGGGTATAATGGGAAGGTTTGGTGTGTCCATAGTTTGCAGATCTATCATGTTTTATAAGCCTTTATCATATCTAAACAAAAGTTACATTTCCTGCTTGGGATCTAATGATAATAAATGTCCTATGCCTGTTTCATTTTACCACAGCATATAGAGATCTTTTGTCAAAGTCTATAATTGCAATAATGTTTCCAGGATTTGGGTCAATTTTACACAATGGATTTACTTTTAGATTATCCTATCAGCAAATTATACAGTTTCCTTTACTGACTTGAGGGAAAGATCAATAAACCGCTTATAATTCGTATGTTTTTCTTTATAGGTATTCCATTAAAGTTGCTTTACTGCATCCTGTTACTGTACAGGTACGCACGTCCAAACCAGATGCATTCATCAAGCTACAGATCTTAGAAAATGAAGAAATTATTGTCAGTTCCACTGGGAAAGGGCAAGCTATAATCCCAGCAATTAACTTCTTGGGGAGTGAAAAAGTTGTGAGCTCCCAGTGTGAGTATGCCTTTTGCCCTTTTACATGTGTTATTTAGATCCATAAATAGGTTTTTATGTTTAAGTAACTGATTTTAAAATATTTTATTTAAGGTAAAATAGCAAATAAGCATTTACATCTGTAAAACGATATTATTAAAAATATTTTTAAAAACTTGCATTTGTGTGTCAGATTAGTCTCTGAAGATCAACAGATTGTTATAATTCTACTTTAAGGACTTTCTTATTACATGAGCCTTTTTAGAATTCTGAATAAGAAATTACATTTTTTATTATTTTGAAAGAATTTTTCACTGTTCTTTTATCCCTAATTCATTATTTTTAGAAAATATTCTATTAAAATGAACAGAAACTTTGAAGTCATTACTTTCAATGTAATAGTCATAAGAACTATTAATTAATAAAATAAAATTGTTTCTGAAATAATGGAAAACAGAGATACTGAGATATATATTCAGTTATTTTAGTAACAATTCTGATCATAAAAATAATGCATTGCCCAATGTAGAAAATTTTGAAACAAAATTATAAACAAGAGAACAGGAAATCCCTTGTGCTTTTCCTGAATTCTGCCATTATGTTTTTTTAAATAATTGATTATATCTTTTTTTAAAGATTTATTTATTTATCTGGGGAGCCTGGGTGGCTCAGTAAGTTGGGCGTCTGCCTTAGGCTCAGATCATGACCCCAGGGTCCTGGGATCGAGCCCCAAGTTGGGTTCCTTGCTCAGCGGTGGGCCTGCTTCTTCCCCTCCCTCTGCCCCTCGCCACTGCTCATACTTGTAGGAGCTTTCTCTCTGCCCCCTTGCGCTCTCAAATAAGTAAATAAAATCTTCAAATGAGTAGAGTCAGACACTGTTTATAGTTTGTCACATAGGTTATCATTAACATTTAAATAATTTTATGAGTTTACTTATGGCAAAGAAAGGGACAGAAATGGAGTAGAAGGGTAATTGGAACAGAATTCAGAAATTAATCCAAAATTACAGCCATTATCCAAGATTGTTCTGCTTTTACAAGATATTTCTAATTTTCACATTTGTATTCCTAGATGACCTTCAGTACAATTTTTTCGAATTCCCTTCAAACCATGTAAAAATCTATCATTTTCCTTCTGACTGTCTTGACTATGTAGATTAATTAATTTAAGGAGAACTGACACCTTTATAATATTGAATTCATATGCATGTAAAGGCTATTTCTTTCCATTTATTCATGACTTTTTTTATGTTTCACAGAATAGATTTTGTAAGTTTCTCCATAGATACTGGTAGAGCTGTTACTGTGAGTTAGATTATTTCTTGATTTAGATTTCAAACAGGATATCATTTTTAAAGAAATGCTATTAATTTGTATTTATGAATTATGTAAGCAGACATTGGAATTCCTTTTTCTTTCTCAGCATTTTTCAGCTGCTTTTCTTGGAAACATATTCACTTATGAATTCTTTACAACCTTTTCTGGAGTACCCCCACCAAAAGTACATGCAAAAAAATATATGTGTGTGTGTGTATGTGCACATAATATTTGTAGGAGAATAGGACATGGCAGAGTATGATATTTATTCTGTAAGCAAACATTCTATTGTATGAAAGAAGAAATAAACTCCATTGCAAAGATGTAGAAGACTCTGAAGTGACCCAGTAACAAAATCTTAAATACAGGCCTCTTCGGGTTTTGTTTTCTCTCATGGGAATTTGAAAGAATGTCAATATATTTCATATAATTTTTAAGAATAAAATCTTGTAAGTACCAGTATATCAGTGCTTATACCAGGGCTAATATCAAATTTGGAATTTTCCACAGATTTTACAATCTAAGAAATTGGGTCTTTGAGGAAGTACTGCAGACTAGGGATAGTAAAGTATTTTATTTCATATGGCTGTATAAGGCTCAATTTTGTTGATGATGTACTATAATTAATGTAGTCAGTCTCCTAGTGATGGTGATTTGTGATAACTTTAATCTTATATTTACACAAAGAATGCTGAGGTTATTTTTTTTTAACCCATGTATATAATTTTATGAACTTGTATATGCATATATATTGGATAAATGCTTAGATGTAGAACTCTGGGGTCAAGGGAACCTACAGTTTAATTTTTGTATATATTGTCAAATTGTCCTCCATGGAGTTTGTGTAAACTTACCTTATTTTATCCTTTATTCTAAGTTATCATATACTTGATTTTTGTCAATGTGACTGCTAAAAATATTAATTTATATTACACTTAGAGTTAGTGAAGTTCAAGCATGTGTGATTTTATATATCTTATTTATCTTCCTTTTATATTTTCTTCTTTGTAAATTTTTCTGTCGTATGCCTATTTTTCTATTGGAACTAGCTGGGTTTTTTTTTTTTTTTTTCTGAGTGATTTGTAGATTCTCATATATGAAGGAAAATTTTCTCCTTTTTCATATGTGGTTGAATGATGGTTTGAATGAATGACTTAATATCTGAAGGAAGTAATGAAGGAATTACTTCACAAGGGTAGAGACTTTGTGTCATTCATTCTTAACTGTTAATCAAAGTATAATTTATGTAGAGCAAAAGGCACAAACCTAATCTGATGAATTTGGTAAGGGCATACGCTAGTGTGACCCACACCTCTAAGAAGATATAGACATTTCTATTACCCACAAAGATCTCTCAAGGCCATTTCTATCCAGTTCCCCCCTCCCCAAAGAGGCAACCACTGTTCAGATTTTCAACACAGTAGACTAATTTTACCTGTTCTAGAACTTCATGAAACCATACAAATACTCTTTTGGCATTGGTATCTTCAGCTTAGGATAATGTTTTTAAGGTACATTCCTGTTGTTGCTACTGCATTTCTTTCTTTTTTTTTTTTTAAGATTTTATTTATTTATTTGACAGAGAGAGACACAGCGAGAGAGGGAACACAAGCAATGACTGAGCCACCCAGGCGCCCCTGCATTTCTTTTTATATTGTGGAGTATTATCCCATTGTATGGATATACTACACTTTATTTATTTATTCTCTTTTGAACATATGTGTTTATTCCAGTTTTAGGATATGATAACTAAAGCTGCTAGAGACATACATGTATAAGTTTTTTTTAAACAATGTTTTCATTTTTCTTGAATCAATATTCAGGAGTTGAATTAATGTGCCATGGGTTGACATATGTATATTTTATCTTTTTTAACTTGGCAAAAAAAATTTATCAAAGAGACTGTATCATTTACACTCCCATCAGCAAAGTATATGAGTTCCGGTTTCTCCATATTTTTGCCAACATTTATTGCCAATGTTTTTTATTTTAGTCATTCTGGTGGGTATGTAGTGCTATTTTTTTGTGGTTTAAATTTGCTAATGATGTTGAGCTTATTGGCCATATGTATAACTCATTGAATGAAGTATCTATTCATACATTATGGCCATATTTTTAATGGGTTGTCTTTTTTTATATATACTGGAAACACATCTTCATCAAATATTTGCTTTGCAAATATGATCTCTTGTCTTTTCACTTCCTTAGCAATAAATTTTTTAAAAATATTTTATTTATTTATTTGAGATAGAGTGAATGCAAGTGAGAGAGAGAAAGAGATTGAGAGCACGAGTGGGGGCAGGGGCAAAGGGAGAGGGAGAAGCAGGCTCCCCACTGAGCAGGGAGCCTCATGAGGGGTTCAATCCCAGGACTCTAGGATCATGACTTGAGCCGAAGGCAGACGCTTAACCGACTGAGCTACCTGGCGCCCCAGCAATAACTTTTTAAGAGCTTTTAATTTTGATGAAGTCAGTCATCATTTAGAAAAAATTACTAGTGCTATTTGTGTATTATCTAAGAAATCTTTCCTTAATCCAAGGTCATGGATATTACATGTCATATTTTATCCTATACATTTAATAATCTTAGCATCTATGTTTAGTTTTATAACCCATCTCAAATGTTTGTATATAATGTAAGGTAGAGGATCAAGGTTCTCATTCTTTTTTTTTTTTGATGTTTTAACAGTTTATTTTGAAGGTCATTTTAAAAACAAAGTTAAAGACAATCTGAGAAAAAATTGCACAGAATATACTCATTAAATAAGTATGGTGATTAAATCAAAATAAGGGATATATGTTTTCTTCTGCAATTCTGGAAATAAGTTCTGTTGTCCTGAAGGTTCTTATACTTCCAAAAAGGGAGAAAAATCATGGCAATTAAAGCTGCCTCTTAATTATGTAAATCTACAGTAGAAACCAAATTTTTCTGTTCCTCCCAATAAGTCAGTTTCGATCTTCAAACATCGTTTTTAAGGTTCTGGTTCTTTTTATTCCCATATGGCCATCCAGTTGTTCTGACACTTTATGTTGGGAAGCCATTATTTTGCACATTGAATTCCCTTGACACTTTTGTAAAAAAATCAGTTGACTATGTGTGCATGGGTCTATTTTGGAGCTCTATTTTGATCAATTGATATTCAATCAGCCAATAGTCACTCTTAGTCCAACACCACCTTTCCTTGAAAATTGTAGCTTTAGATTTTGATTGGGATTGTATTGAACCTGGGGAGAATGGCATCTTAACAAACTGAGTATTCCACCCACTACAATATAATACCAGGGGCAGTTAGCCTCTATTCATTTTTTTTCACTCTGTGCTTCTATTTAGATAATTTTGATTGCTTATCTTCAAGTTTACTAATCTTTTCTTCTGATTTGAATATGTGCTTTTAAAGTCCATCCAGGAATGGGGCACCTGGGTCACTCAGTCAGTTAAGCATCTGCCTTCTGCTCAGGTCATGATGCCAGGACCCTGGGATCGAGCCCCACATCTGGCTCCCTGTTCAGCAGAGAGCCTGCTTCTCCCTTTCCTTCTGATGCTCCCCCTGCTTGTGCTCTTGTGCTTTCTTTGTCAAATAAATAAATAAAATCTTTAAAAAAAATAAAGTCCATTCAGGAATGTGTCATTCCAGATATAGTCCAACCTTGAATTTCATTTTGATTCTCTGTTCCATTTTTTTGTTGATAGTCACCATTTATTCTTTCATTATGTTGATCTTTTCTCTTAAATCCTTAAACACATTTCTAATAGCTATTTTAAAGTTTTTGTTTGGTAAAGTTTTTTTTTTTTTATTGCTAACTTTAACATCTGTGTCAGCTATGTCATTATTTCTATTGACTTTTTTCTCAAATGATGTTCATATTTTTTGCTTCTTCACATATCAGAATGATTGTGTGCTACATACAGTACACGCTACATTGCTAAGAGTCAAGCTTATGCTCTCTTCATTGAAAGAGTTTTGAATTTTGTTCTAGTAAGCAGTTTATTGACAGCTTAGTTTAATCCTCTCAAGACTTGGTTCTAAGCTTTCTTAAATTGGGTCTAGAGCTTCCATTACTCTAGGGTTAGCATTGTACTACCCTTAAAGAATAGCCTTTCTTGAGTCTCAACTGATGCCCTGTGTGTTCATTAAATTTCCATACTTCGGCAGAACTTCAATGTCTTTCAACACTGTACAAACTTCAGAATCTCCATTAAGCTCACAATCTCCCAGGAGTTGTCTGCCAGGCACCATTAGATGTTTGTACAAATAAAGTTTAGAATTCAATTAAAGACCCAAGTGGACCACTATACATATTTCTGGGCTCAGTACTTGCCCCGGCACGCTGCCTCACAAATTTTAGTTGTCTCAGGAGCCTCAAACTACAGTCTTGCTACCTGAACCTGACAACACTGTTGTTCACTGTTTGGACTCTCCTTCCCTGTGTCACAATCGAGATGGTGCTCACAGGCAGAAATCTGCAGAAGTGGACAGATCTTCTTGTATGTTTCCTTTCTTTCAAGAATTACAGCCCTGGGCTGTGCATTGTTTAATTCCTGAAAGCAGTGGCTTCATACATTTTATCTAATTTTATTTTTTTTTCATGGCTTTGAGTAAATCCAATGCCATTATTTTTTCATGGCTAGAACTGGAATTTCTCTGTGTCATTCACTTATGTTCTCTCAATATATGTTTGATCAATTAATAACATTGGGCACATTTCTATTTTTATCCCTCCAAATGGTCGTTTTATTATCTTTTAATTACAGAAGAATGAATAGAGAAGTTAAAAATAAAATGAAAGTCTTACATAAATGTAATAACATACACACAATAGTGTATAAACCCTGAAGAAGTCACAGTATATGATATTAGTTTAGTGTCATTCAAGTGACACAAAATGAATGAAAAATTGTTGAATTGTACATTCTTTTAGCAATCAGTGGTTTCTCAGAATATGCATTGCTCTATGCAAGTCACAGGCTATTATATAAGTTTCTTTAAGACCAGAATATCTCCCAGAAGCTAGTGATATTGCTTTTTATCTCATTAAAACAAAACAAACTGACCTGTTCCTTTGAGTGTCTTATAAAAGGATATACCTAAAGAACACAGTCCATCATAACTATGCATTTCACACAGTTTAACGTAAGTGTAATAAATTTCTCCTTTTCAGCTAGCAAACAAATTCTTTCAATGCATGCTTCATCCAAGAAAGAGCAAGAATTGTACATCAAGAAGAAATCTGCACAGGGAAGTCAGAAATCCTATAAGGGTAGACCTGCAAGTGCAGTCGTAGACACTGGGCAGCCCATTATGGAGGAGGAAACTGCCAGTATGCCCACCATAGAAGAAAATGCTAGCACTCCACAGCAGGTACATTTATGTTTAAGAGAATCCTTCAATGAATGGTATTACTCCTAAAAATCTAACAAAAATAATGATGATTCTTTTCCTAAGCATTGACATGCTATATGATACTTTCTGTCTGCAATGCCACCAGTGTATAACAGGATCAAGGGATTGAGCGTTATTTAATAGTTCTCTGTGCCAAGATGTTAAAATATATGGCAAGTTTAATGTGTATACTAACCCTATAATGTAGATGTAAATATCTTATGTTACATGAGTTACGAGGCTCTATAACTATGAAAAAGGTCACATATTAACGAAAACTAATTTATACATACCTTAAGTTAAATATATATATGTATATGTAAAATAAGGGACAATTCATGTCATTTCAGAAAAAAACCATGATGTATTCATCAGAAACAAAACAAACAAATAAATAAAAAGAAATAAAAATAAAAGACCAGAAATAAATCCTAAATGACTAATGACAATAAGCACAAATGAATTATTAATCAATTAAAAGAATAAAAAACTAAAGTTAGATTAAAAAGTAAGATTCAAGTATAAGTAACCTGAAAGTGACACCTTTAAACAAAATGGCACCAAAAGTTTAAAGTTGGACTGAGAACTGTGAGAAATGTCTCCGTGCATAGAATTCATGAAGGATATTGTGTAAAAATAAAAGGAAGAATATAACAAGTAAATATGACCATAACCTAACTGTCCAGACTCAATGAATAAAAAGCAAAAGTTGTTTAGAACTACAGAGAAAAATAAAGTTAGTTAATAGTTGAACACTTTAATGCACAACGCTCAGAAATCAATAGATCAAGCTGAAAAAACACGTATTACTAGGATTTGAAAAATTTAAATGTAAGCTTAATTTTTTAGATATTTATATAGAACACTTTACCTAATATGTTGAGAATATACTTTTTCATAGCACACATGCAAAGCCTCAATAAAAACCAAACTATATTTTATAGATGTTATCTGAACATAATGTAATTATATAGAAATTAGTAAATAACAGCCTAAAATCCCATAAATGTGGAAGCAAAAGAAAATATGCCAAATAGTTCTTTAGTTACAAAGAACATAAAAAAAAGAAATCATGAATACAAAGAATTCGGTAACAACTAAAAAATACAAATCAAAATTTGTAACCACATCTAAAGTAGCATTCAGTGGAATGTTGACTTTCAAATTATTTCATCAGGAAGTATGAGTGATTAAAAACAAATGAGCAAAGCTATTGAAACAAAATGTTAGAAAAAGAGCAAAATAATAACTCAAAGAAAAAAGAAGAAAAAGTTTTAATAAAAGTAAAGGTAGCAATTAATAAAACGGGGAACAAAATTTAGCAAGGTTCATGAACCCTAAACTTTTTTACGATCAATACGTGGGCATGCTTCTTGTAAGACCAGCTAAGAAAGAAAAAAAAAAAAAGAAAATGTAAATAAATCAAATACAGAACAACAACAACAACAAAATAGGGTGGAGGTATAAATGCAAGCAACAGGTTTTTTAAAAAAAAAATTAAACTATTAAACACAACTCTATGCTAGTGAATTTAAGACTTAAGGGAAAGAAGACATAACAAATGCCTGGGGTGGGAGAGGACTGACAAAGCTGCTTCAATAGAAGATAGGAAATATGAAATAATAATAATAATAATAAAGAATAATAACACTTAAATGGTAATCAAAATTTTACCTTTCCAAAAGTCATAGGCTCAGCTGACTTCACAGAATAACTCTAACAGACCTTCAAGGGATAAGTTGTTCTAGAAATCAGAAAGACAACACAAACTTCCCAATCCTTTTTAATGTAATCCTGATCCCAAAACTGATGAGTAACAAAAATAAAATTAATAAGTTTCATTTTTAAACACGGATGCAAAAATTAATAAACAATAGACTATCTAATTGCAGGTGTTGGTGGGGATGTGAAGATAAATTTTATAGACTGTGATATTACAACATTTTGGAGAACATCTGATAGTACTTGACCAAATTATGATTGTGTGATACAGAAAATTATGCATTTATTACGTGCTTATTGGGCAAATACTACATTTATTCTTATTGTCGGTGATTAAACCCTGCATTTTATTTCACAGGTCAACAAGTATATTATACAGTGTTTGGTATTGTATAACAGTTGGCCTCTCACTGAAAGTCAGCAGACATTTGTTCAAGCACTAAAAGAATTGGAGAAAAATGATAGTAAAGGTATGTCCTCCTAAATGTTAGTCATACACCTTATATTTTATATAAATATTTAATAGCAAATTAATCATGTCAGTATTAAAACATTATTGCTTACAATTTGCATTTCATATCCAGTGTCATTTTCTGTTTTGTTAATTGATTATGTTTCAGAATCTTTACTTGCTTGGTTTGTAAGAACCAAAAATATATGATTGTTTAGGCCTAGTTTAAACATGTTTTGTCTGGTAAGTAAAAATTACTTGATGATTATCTAAGAAGTGTGCAGAAAACTTTTCTGTTATAAAATTATATTTGTCTAAGTTGTTGAAATAGTATAACCCTGAAGGTTAGTTCTTAAAATATTTAAGAGAAGGAGAATCTCCAAGTGAAAGAGGCTTCAGGTTTATTTTTTCAAATATAAGCTACTCTCAAAATTCCTGAGCAGGGAGTTTGATGCATTAGAAAAAATATTCGCAAAGTGGACCCATGCAGCTCAAACCCATATTGTTTGGGTCGCCTGGGTGGCTCAGTTGGTTAAGGGTCTGCCTTCCGTTCAGGTCATCCGGCTCCTTGCTCAGCGGGGAGCCTGCTTCTCCCTCCGCTTGTGCTCCCCCTGCTTGTGTGCACGCTCTCTCTTTCCCTGACAAATAAATAAATAAAATCTAAAAAAACCCCAAACAAACAAACCCATATTGTTCAAGGGTCAACAGTATTTCCTACAAGAACACAATACCATTAAGGGCAGGGAGTTCCATGAATTCTTGCCTGTTCAATCTTGCATTATTCATAGTGCAGACGATGCACACAGTAATCATTCCATGATATTTATCAAATAAGTGAAAGAAAGGAGACATCTAAGCTACTCTTATTATTATTATTGCCCTTATTCACTAATTGTCAAAAACCCTGATCACGCATTTTCTTGTTTATACTAACTGCATGAACCTGTTCATTTAAAGGCTTGATGGAGGTTTGTTCATCACCAAAGTTAAGAGAAAGCTATTATTATTGAACTAAACCTTTGTAAGAAGGGACAGATTCTGGGACGGGACATAAAATCCAAAGAAAAATTATAAAACTGATGACACCGAGAGTCCCCATTTCCTTTCCAGTGTATTGTGTGAGTCCATAGAACACGCGCTCTATGGGAATCTTGAACTTGTCTGCTTCCCCACAGCCCCTCTCGTGCTGGGAAAGGGACTCTGCCTCAGCCTCATCATTGCATCTCTAGAACCAGATAGAAGCTGTTCATAAATGTTTATTGAACAAATGCATGAGCATGCTATGCCAGGAACAGCAGGAGTGTTTAAATTCTAATGGCATCCTGGCCTGGGGTCTTGAAAAGATTCTGGGCTGTTTTGGGGTCGCAAGAAAGTGTTGTGATCTTTTATCATATGATATGAAAAAATGGCATATGGAAGCTGAAAACCCCTTTAAATTAGTCATTATCTCCACTTTCTCTATAGTCCAAACCAAATCTCATAGTTTATACTGTGCTAAAAAAAAATCTAGATATTTTTCTGGTATGAATCAGTGGAAATCTGCTTGAAATAATGGATGGTGCAAATTACCGGGTGATTTTGTGTCCCCCTCCTGTAAAGTAGAGAGTATGTGCTTAATATGAATTGGATTAAATATTTTATGCTAAAGATCTATGTGCAAATAAAATATGCATAATTATAAAAATAAATCAAAATAATAGAGAAGCGGCACTGTTTTGTGTGGACACATGTGTATGATGTATGCTCAACGAAGATATTATTTCTTTTTCAAGGAAAATGTATAGTACTACTAGATTTTACAATACTGTTCTGGGTATCAGGGGTTTTAATAGATCAGAGAGTGAGAATCAGATCCTAGGGTTTTTGTTTTGTTTTGTTTGGTTTTTGCCTGTGTAGTTCTTTCATGAGTTGTCTGTAGCTCTTTATACTTCTGATTTCTATATTAGAATATTCTGTTATGCCTGTCTCGAAAAGCTCAAAATAGTGATGCTATTGTTGTTTATAGCAACGATCAGTGTAAACTCAGATCCATATGACAGGGAATAAATAATCCCAGTTTAAATCATGAAAAGGAAACAACAGAAACAATCTTTCTAAATTCAGGTGGGGATTTTGTTCATGGGGGAACACCTGTTTCTGAATAATGTTCCAGCAAGATAGAAGAAGGCACGCTGATAAAGGAGATATTTGTGAAAACATTTAAGCTGTTCCGGAAACGTAGCACCACATTGAACAATGCTGTTAGAATAGTGAATGAGGTGCTTTTTTTCCAACTCTCTGAGGTGAACTTCTAAAGTCTAAAAAGGTGCAAAATACCTTCAAATACCCTCAAGTCTAGTCAAATGCAGGTTTTTAAAATTTCTGTGTGTATTTTCTTCAATAATTAGAAATTTGTTCTCAGTATACATAAGTTGTGTGAATTATGTAAACTTACATAAACTGGGGATAGTGACACTTTGAAGTGGAGACGAGCTGGTGGGGGGTGGTGGGTTTTGAATAGTTTGTATGATAAAGTCCTGAAGAAGCAGGGGAAGTGAACCGTTGCTTTGGAAGTGAAAGTGGCAAGAAGATTGTGTCTCAGAAGATACGCAGGAGCCTGTTCTAGACACACCTGACCTGCAGGGCCACCCACCAGGTGTAAGGTGTGGCTGGAGAGACTCTAGTTCCTGTCAGAGGAATGTGCGGAACAGAGTGACCAGGAAAGCCCTATGCACATGTCTCACTATTCAAGGCCATTCTGCTTCTCGACCTAGGTCGGGAATGGTGGGGAAGAAAGATTCTGAAATGCTTTCTTGTGCTTAGCTCACAGAAATTCTTTATTGTTATTTTTTATTAAGTTCAATTAGCCATCATTAGTTTTTGATGTAGTGTTCAATGATTCATTAGTTGCGTATAACACCCAGTGCTCATCACATCACGTGCCCTCCTTAATTGTTAATATGAGCACTTCATCTACTGTCAGACGTCCGTGACCCTAGATTGCCAGTACTCTTCAAAAATACATGAGTGGGTCAGAGAGCAAAAGGGGTACACACAGAAAAAAAATGAAGAGTATGTATCAATACGTTGAAGCGGTTATGTCTCGTTTATATTTTTTAGTATCTAAAGCCAAAATTTAATTTAAAATTAATAATGTGTAATTCAGAAGTTTTAAATGAGCACTTACTATTTTAGTCAAAACAAAACAAAACAAACTGAAAAGAATGTAATTGTATTTTGTAAGCAAAAAGAAAACACTGGAGAGATCTAGAAGTTTGGTTATTATGATTCTGATTTTTTTTTTTTAGTGCCATTATGGGCCTCTTATTGTACTGTGTACTTTTCATATATTATCCTCAATTCTCATGAAAAAATCTGAGAGGTAGTTATTACCATCCTGATTTTACACATGAGAAAAATGAAGCTTAGATGCTGTAAATAATTTGCCTACATTTACACAGCTGGAAGAAGCAGGGTAAAGATTTTCATCTACGTCTGACTAATTTCAAAGCCCAGAACCTTTCCACTGTACCATTTTGTCCTGTAGGGACTTTCTAACTAGTAGCATTGACATAGTACTAATGGTCATAGTGTTTGCAGTTGCTGACATTTATGGTGGAGGCTTTGTGAAGGCTTTATGTATCTTGACCCAAGGAATCGTCACAATAAACCTATGAGGTGGATGCTGTAACTATTAGCATTTTACGTATGAGAACACGGAGGCACACACTGTTTAAGGAACTTGCCCATGGTCACACAGCTAGTTATTGGCACAGCTAGGATTTTGAGTGGGAGTTAATTATCCAGTAAGGGTTTTTGGATGGAAATAATAATAATATATGGCAGTACCAATTTCAGATATTTATTGTGTCCTCAATAAATGTCTTTATTTAGGGAACTGTCTATATTTCCTTACTGAACATACAAGTTTGCATAAAGGGTCTTAGCATGTTTTTTCTGAAGATCTTTTAAGTTTCTCAACTTTAACACAGATGGAGTTCCAGCAAACAAACCAATATGACAAACTATCATATTTAATATATTAATGGATAAATGTTAAAATTCCAGAGGAAACTAAAAAATCAGTATCTGAAATAAACACAGTAGTAGAATTCATGAAATAGTATAATGTGAAGTATAGAGTTGGGTAATGGTACAAAATTAATAGTATAAGTTTTTTTTTTAAGTTAACATTTATTAAACTTATGGTGGTGATCATTTTGCAATATGTACAAATATTGAATTATTAAGTTGTCTACTTGAAACTAATGCAGTGCTTTATGTCAATAAAAAAATAAAAAGAAAAAAAGGAGAAGAAAAGGAAGTTACTATTAAGTGGAGAAATATAGCATAGCAACTAAAATGCCTTAGGCTGGGGCGCCTGGGTGGCTCAGTTGGTTAAGCGACTGCCTTCGGCTCAGGTCATGATCCTGGAGTCCCGGGATCGAGTCCCGCATCGGGCTCCCTGCTCGGCAGGGAGTCTGCTTCTCCCTCTGACCCTCCCCCCTCTCATGTGCTCTCTCTCATTCTCTCTCTCTCAAATAAATAAATAAATAAAATCTTTAAAAAAATAAAATAAAATAAAATAAAATGCCTTAGGCTATCTGAAACTGGGTTATTTATCACCTGAGAAATTAGAATAGTAACTCCTATCTTTCAAGGTTGTTGTGAAGCTTCAAGATAATGTATGTAAAGTTCCTAGAACCTAGGAGTCCTCACAAAAATGGTATTCTCATTATTATGTACCCAACTGGAAAAGAAGTCTCTCAGAATAATTGCATCTTCTTTTTTTTGACATCACATTTGACAATTTTAGGTGTGAATGAGCAGCTACTAAAATTAAATTACATGTTACATTGTATCATACATTTGCTGCTGAAAGCAGCCAGGAAATAAATTCAGAATTGAATTGTATTTAAAACGAACTAGGAAATTTTTTTCTATTTGAAAGCGTATGTTGGCGAGTCTTATGAAAGTTAAGCAGCTTTTTAATTCAGAATAATCAGTATCATGTTTATAAATGTGGACTTTTAGGCAGCCAGTTTGTTTACATGAAAACATATCGATATGTCAACGTATACGTGTCAATTATATTTACAACTCAAGACCTACAAACTTCAATTTAAAGCGTATGATGTATTTTACCTTATTTTTTTAAAGATTTTTTTATTTATTAAAGAGAGAGAGAACGAGCAAGAGAGAGAGCACAAGCTGGGGGGTTGGGGGGGTGGAGAGGCAGAGGGAGAAGCAGGCTTCCCACTGAGCAGGGAGCCCGATGCGGGGCTGGATCCCAGGACTCTGGGATCATGACCTGAGCTGAAGGCAGCTGCTTAACTGACTGAGCCACCCAGGCGCCCCAGGTATGACGTATTTTAGAAAAATTGTTACTAATATCTTCAAAAAATTTTTTAAATATTATTTGTTTATTTGGGAGAGGGAGAGTGTGAAAGAGAGAGAGCACAAGCCGGCGGGCAGCGGGGAGGCAGAGGGCTCAATCCCAGGACCCTGGGATCATGACCCAAGCCAAAGGCAGATGCTTAACTGACTGAGATACCCAGGTGCACCCTAATGTCTTCAGTTATTAACTTAGCTTATTTTTTCAATTATAAATACTTTAGATCAAGAAGAAATTAATCAAGTGGTTTTTTCATTAGTATATTGGTATCCTAATTTAAAATTTTATGTATGTCCTGAATTCAATAGAAATATCACCACATTTACTCATTTAAATTCAACTTTTAATTTCTATGAGAAATAAAATATATAATTGTTTTCTAAAAATTCACATCTTTATAACCCATGATAAAAAGTAAGGTCTGAAATATCACTATGTTCAACTCAGAATATTTCGGTTATAAATTTTTAGGAAGCTTGTCCACTAGTTAACATGAGACAACAGTGCCACCTTTAGTATATTTTAACACCTAAGTTTTAGTAAAAATTCCTTGCTGAGACAGGTGACTTTTTCTTAAGGAAATAGAAATTGGAGGATCTAGAGCAGGTAACACTTCGTGATATCATCTACTTTCATATATAATTAGTTGTGTTGTTATTTTAACCTCTTTTTGCCAGTATGTTACATTTTTACGTTACTGGCCTGCACCTTTCAGGTTCTAGTCTATTTGCAAAGACACATATGAACTTTGTTTATCATTCTCAGAAGTCTTTGTTTTCAAGTCCCACCCAATTTTATTTATTTATTTGTAAAGGTTTTATTTTATTTTATTTTGACAGAGAGAGAAACAGCGAGAGAGGTTAACACAAGCAGGGGGAGTGGGAGAGAGAGAAGCAGGCTCTCCGCGGAGGAGGGAGCCCGATGTGGGGCTCGATCCCAGGACCCTGGGATCATGACCTGAGCTGAAGGCAGACACTTAACGACTGAACCACCCAGGCGCCCAAGTCCCACCCGATTTTATTAGCAGGACTATACCACTATTTTCTTAACTCTAATTAATAATATATTGTTCTTTCTTAGGCACAATGTATGCATGGTGTTTCCAATTCAAGGTCTTTGAAGAAACCAAACATGATGAGATTATCTATCTATCTATCATCTATCTATCATCTATCATCTAAAGATTTTCCTGTTTACATTTACCAAGTACAATCACACTTGGTAAATGTGTACCTTATCCTGAGCAAGTATTCTAGTTTAGAAATTATGTTAATGTTCAAATCCCAGCCAGTTTCTAGTTCCTGGATACATAAATCTAAACCCTGAATTTTAATCATAAAAAATACGTTTCTGTAATTTTTATGTCTTATTATCCACTGAAGATTTCTGCCTACTGTACTCTGCATAAATATAAGGTAATGTAAGACTAAAGTCATAATGCTAAAGGTCTTTTCAAGTTCATTTCATCAACAGATACTGCCTGAGGATTTCTTCTCTGCAAGGGCTATATTAATTTATTTCAGTGGTCATTTACTCTAGAATTCTTCTAATTACATGAATATACAATGTGAGGTCATGTTTTTCACAGGTTCTGAATTAGTAGGATTTTATTCTTACACCTTATTGATATATATGCTCTCAACTCATACAGTTTCCTTATAAAGTTTTACAATCTGATCATGAATACACACTATGAGTTCGGAATTATACTAGGTGAAATTAGGGATCAAAATGAGGTATATAATGATGTTCTGGCCTTTAGAGAACTTGCAATTCATGGGAGAGAAAGTTACTATACTGTATGCCATTGAAGAATAGGCAGATTATTTTATTATTTTATTTTATATATTCATAATGTAAAGGAAGCGGATGGTGTGTCCCTGCTATCTGCCTGACACTGTACTGTGTGCTCCCAGAAGTAAACTTGAATATTAGAATATGTTAATTTGAAGGGAATCAAAGACACCTACATATATGATTCAAGCTCTAAGACCTATGGGTAGTAAGAAAAAGAGAGCCCCAGAAATACTTATTGGGGCAGTTTGAGATTCAATTTCAGCTGACATTTGTTAATATCTTAAAAACCCAGTGTGTATGATACCAGGTATGATCCTGTTTTAAATGCCCCATATAGTTTATTTGTAAGCCCCCTGGGCATGGTATTAACATCTCCATTATACAGAGAAGAAAACAAAATCAAAAGAATGTAATAAACCTGCCAAAGTGAACCTATTCAGTGGCTAATCCAAGATGCACCTCCAAGTCATTTGATTATATGACCAAAGAATTTTCCCTAGCGCAACACTACTCAGCAACCGAAATTGTTGGCAGAAAGACAAGTTGCCCCCTTGTAAAGTTGTGGTACTTACAGTCCCTTTGCAGTCATGCAGGATGATCTGCCCTAATTTGAAAGTAGCTAATAACTGGCACTAAGCCATCAATAAGAACTGATTCTTTTTTTTTAACTATTTATTTATTTTTAAATTTAAATTCATTAATTAACATAGAGTGTATTATTAGTTTCAGAGGTAGAGTTCAGTGATTCATCAGTCTTATATTATACCCAGTGCTCATTACATCACATACCCTCCTTAATGCCCATCACTCAGTTACCCCATTGCCCCACCCCCCAGAGATAATTATTTAATGTTCATTCATTTCTTTCTAACCACAGTACCAAAACAAGACACAAAAAGATTTGGCATGTCAATCTCTGGCAGACAAAAGGCTAGTGAAATTATGAAACAATCATCTCATGTTGCTAAAAAATTGTAAAACAGCATTTAATCTTACGGTTGCTAAATTCACTGATTCTTGACATTTACTATTTACTTTGCTAATGGGATGACTTACAGACTCCAGTTTCGAAAGGGGCTGACATGTCCTTTGAATTCATGTTTGAATGCTAATTCAACTCCCAACAGTTGGGGGAATATCAGCAAATTCTTGGATCTGCCCTGTTGGGGTGCTTTGAGAATTAAAAAAAAAAAAAAAGAAAGAAACAGTAGGGATTCAACAAATGTTATCTGTTCCTCTGCCTCTTGGATATGTAGTTGTTTGAAAGAATGAATAGAACATAAGGCAAAAAACCCTTCACATCCTCCTTCAAGCAAGCAGAGGGAAGAGAATAACACATATTATAGCAGAGATAAACAAATTCAGTACCGTAGTGGAGATCCTGGCCAAGGAAATTAAGCAAAAAAAATGTACTGAAAGCATCCAGGCTGGAAACAAATTAGATAGTGATAATTTTTGCATAATCTTACAAATATATCAAACCTACTGATTTCTACACTTCAATGGTGTGTGGTATGTGGATTATCTCTCAATTTTGTAAGAGAGAGTCACACAGATCTTCATAAAATATTTTTTACAAAAAAGAAAAGAAATCCAAACCTCTTAAACTAACAACTTTTTTCCTGACTTGCTCTCCTTTTCCTGCTTGCCATGATTTTATTGTTATGATTCACTGGTTTCCATTTTTATGTCTCGCTAGCTCACGGAGAGAAACATGAGGAATTAGTTACTTTGGGAAGCCCAGATTCTCATACTATCAGTGAGGGGCAAAAATCTTCAGGAACTTCCAAAACAACAAGAAAAGGCAAAGAAAAGTCTTTGGAGAAAGACAAGACAGCCAAAGAAAAACAAGCCCCTCGCTTTGAGCCTCAGGTGGGTGCGGTACTTTTTCTTATTGGAGTCATTTAATAAATGTACATTCATTGCGTCTCCACTTGTCTATCTCTCCTGAGGACAAAACTGAAAAATTCCATCTCCTTGATTCTAGCAACCATCTAGATAACCTTAAGGATATTCCTTGGACAACTTCTGCAAGCTGCTTTTCCTAGTTTAGTATCAAAATCACTAATCAAACTTTTAAGACACGTATGTCCGTAAGACACTGCTTTTGGGACTTGGTCTTCTTCTTCCTTTTTTGTTTTTTGTTTTTTTTTTTAAGATTTTATCTACTAGTCAGAGAGAGCGCACAGGCAGAAGGAGAAGCAGGTAGAGGGAGAAGCAGACCCCCTGCTGAGCAGGGAGCCAGATGTGGAACTTGATCCCAGGACCCTGGGATCATGACCTGAGCCGAAGGCAGACGCTTAACTGATTGAGCCACCCAGGCATCCCTGGGCCTTGAGCTTCTAATAATAATATTATACAGTCCCTACCTTCAAAGAACTTGTAGTCTAATGGAGGAGACTGAAGGTAAACAGAGAGTTTTAATGTTAGATATTGCATGTGAAGTGGTGGGAAGAAGAGATACTTATTCTAACTTCTTTCTCTTAGAGGAGCCAAATCCAGACCTGAGTCAATGAGCAAAGACATTGTAAGGTGAAAATGAACACAATCGCTGTGTTTTGTTTTTCTGGGTTTTTGTTTGTTTGTTTTGTTTTGTTTGTCATTTTTTGTTTAGTTTTTCTTCTAGCATTAAAGTATGAGAGATGGGGTTGGAGGGGTAAGTAAGTGTCAGAAGAAGGAGGGCCTTTAAGTCTCATTAGGAGGCTGGGACTCTATCTACAGCCCAGAGGTCAAGATTCCAAATTCCCTCAGGGCCAGTTAGGTAATTACAATGATTAGGGGTAAGGAAGAGGATGTGGGGGCAAGAGTTGAGGAGTGCAAGCATAGGCCTAAAGATACTCAAATTCAGATTATTTAAAAACACTGAACTCAAAATACCCAGAGGACAAAATCTTCCCAACACTAGCTACAATTTACAATCCAAATGCTGCCTTTTATTGTAATATCTAAATGGATGCAGAAAAAGAGAAGTTTCTCTGTCAAGGGATTATTACATTTGAAAGGACCAGATGCAGTTTTCTATTTAAAATTAGGTTATTTTGGGGCATCTGGGTGGCTAGATGATTAAGTGTCTGCCTTCAGCTCAGGTCATGATCTCCAGGTCCTGGGATCGAGCCCCATATCCCACATCGGGATCCTGGCTGTCTCAGCAGGGAGTCTGCTTCTCCCTCTCCCTCTCCCTCTGCCTGTCCCACTGCTTGTGTGCTCTCTCTGTCTCTCTCTCTCTTAAATGAATAAATAAAATCTTTAGAAAAAAATAAAATTAAGTTATTTTAACATTGTTTGGCTAAAAAACACAGGTGAAGTGGTTTCAATCAACCACTTTGTTTCCCTTGAAACTTCAAGATAATGCTGTGTTTTCTAGACGTAGCTCCGGTTTATCATGTAGTGTTATTAAATCAATTATTTGAATGCACTGAGAAAATATTCTTATCATCAACAAAATAAATTATTGAAATTTAAAACAAATAAGCTTAACTCAATCCATAAACTCTAACAGGTGGCCGCACACCTAGTTCATCATACTCCCTTTCCTGATCCCAGGGAAGTTTCTGATAAACTCATTTATCAAGCAATATAAAAGATGATAAAATCTTTTGTACTGTGTTGTAAAAGAAAGAAATAAAAGAATTTCCAATTGTGAGATTTAAGTTCTCATCAGAATATTAGGGGAATATTGTAGAAAGCAAGGAGATCTTTTTGGTAACATTGAAACCAAACTGTCCACAAGAACATTATTCAGTGGCCCCACCAATCCCTGCTTCCCCATCTGCATTATTTAACATGGATAATTGACATTATCTCAATCATAGGTAAAGTGTTAGTAACCACATTAGATTCAAGCCTCTCTCCCTACCAGATTGTCACCAATGAGCCTCATTTATCTAGATCTTTCAAGTCCTAAGTCAAACTGCTCCCAGCCTATGGCTCATAAAAATGAAAATAGGGGCACCTGGGTGGCTCAGTCAGTAAAGCGTCTGCCTTTGGCTCAGGTCATGATCCTGGAGTCCTGGGATGGATCCCTGCATCGGGTTCCCTGCTCAGCAGGAAGCCTGCTTCTCCCTGTCCCTCTGCTGTTCCCCTGCTTGTGTGTGCTCTCTCTCTGTGTCAAATAAATAAATAAAATCTTTAAAAAAATTTTAAAAAATGAAAATAATCCTAGAAGATATCAAAATGTTAACTTTCATAATGAGTATATATCTGGTATATCCACACCTGGACATGATCAACTATTCCTACCCTCATTTTTGTAAAGAGGTGCAATGTAACTCTAAATGTAATTTAGAATTTTCTTTTTTGTTGTTGTTGTTTACAGTTTTAGATAAAATTTGCACATAGTGAAATGCAGTGATCTTAATTTTACAATTCAATGAATTCTGACTAGTGCATTCACTCTGTAATCCATATCTCTATCAAGGTATAAAGTATAGATAATTTCCATGAGCTTGGAGATGCCCTCAAACCTCTTTGCAATGGATTCTGTCATGTTCACACCTCACCCCAGGTGGCTGTTTGCCTGGTCTGGAATTTCATACAAATGAGTCACGCAAGATGTATTCTTTTGTGCTCAGCTTCTTTATCTCAGTATGACGTCTACCTGTATGACCCACCCGCGTTGTGCTATACATCAATAGTTTATTACTTTTTAGTGTCAAGTAGTGTGCAATGATATGGATAGATGCTACTTTGTTTATCTATTCATCAGTTGATAGACATTTATAATGTTTCCCTTTTTTTGGCTCTTATCAGGCTGTAATGAATTTTTTGTCCAAGTATTTTTGTGAACATGTGTTTTCATTTCTCCGGGTCAATACTTAAATAGTGAAATGATGGATCATGGGCTAAAATCCAGACCCTTTTGAATGGAGGAAAATGCCTGACCCAAAGGTTTTTATTTTATTTATCAGATATCCACTGTTCACCCTCAACAAGAAGACCCAAATAAACCCTACTGGATTTTGAGGTTGGTCACTGAACACAATGAAGCAGAATTTTTTGAAGTGAAAAAAGATACAGAACGAGCAGATGAAATCCGAGCCATGAAGCAAGCCTGGGAGATGACCGAGCCAGGAAGAGCTATCAAGGTCACTTGAGTTTGACAAGTTGTTCTTTAACTTTCCATTCCTAGGCATTGGTCTGAAGTGGGACCCATGTTGGTGAAAGTGCATAGTCTTTCCTTTAGGAACGGTATCTGGAATTTTGTTAGACACTCACTAACTACATTTTAGGACCACATTTGAACACATTGTGAAATGTTGTGCAGATGATTGATACCAGATGACTCTCAAAAGTGAAGCACATAATGGTGCCACTTATTGGCCCAAACTGTGGGTTCCCTCGTTCTTTCACGTAGCATGGTCTGTATCCATGTCTGTCCTCAACTCCCAAGTAAGAAAGCATAAACATGTTTAATATGTGCTTTTATGAACTTTGAACATGTGGATAAAAAGCCTGTGCTACCCCTTGTGGAATATACATACTTCAGGTCTCCCTCCCTACTATATTTTATGTAAGAATCATTGCTATAATGAACCATTATTACTCATATGAGTTTCATGTTCCAACTCAGGGTTATTAAGCCAGATGAAAAAGGTTCAGGAGCAACTGGATCTAAGGCTGCATGCCTTGTGTATTCGTTTTAGGACTGCTTCTTCATTAGTTCTCAAAAATAACTCAGAATTATGGATGGCTCAGAATTTGGGTTTTTTGGATAATAAGAGCTGGTCTAGTTCAAACTGCCATATTTATTCTCACTTTCCTCTTTCTTTCATGTACTCTTTAAATGTTGTTGCCTGGACTGTTCGTTGACAGTGTTTGTTCTTTAGGCTTCCCAGGCTCGCCTGCGTTACCTCAGCCGGTTCATTAAGAAAATACCAGATGCGGAAAGCATGCCTGTGTGTGACAGCCAAGCCAAAGCGCTGGAGGAAGGTCAGTGAGCCCTGCCCCCACTGCCTGAGAGCACGGAGCTGTGCCCTGCACCTCTTAAAAGACAGAGCATCTTACAGGATAGGAAAATAGATTCTGAATTTTTTTTTTTTTCTTATCAGCAGGTGTTTGCTTTTTCCCCAAGTAGATGTGGTTTTCTCCGTTTAAGAAAAGATGAAACCAGAAATAAGAATGCAACCTGGGTCAAAGGTAGCAGTGTGTGAACTTGAAGGCAGGCCCACGACTGTTACTCTGGCACCTTTCTAGTAACAATAACTATAAACAATAGCAATAAGATAAAGCTAACTGCTTTTTTTTTAAAAAAGATTTTATTTATTTATTTGAGATAGAGGGAGAGCGAACGAGAGAGCAGGAGCAGGGGAGCAGAGAGAGAAGGAGGGGCTCGATCCCAGGACTCCGGGATCATGACCTGAGCCGAAGGCAGACGCTTAACCGACTGAGCCACCCAAGTGCCCCAAGCTAACTGCTTTTATTGAGTGATTGTTGTGGGCCTAGAACCGAAAATACTAATTATTTCGTTGAACACTCACATAAATCCACTATAATCTATAATCTATAATGTGGTTTCCAATTTACCCATAAGGACACAGGCCCAGAGTAATTTGCTCTGCAATTTGCTAAGTTCACAAGATACCCAGAGACAAGGCCAGCTTGCAGACAGCTCTCCATGACCCCAGAGCACCTTGTCACTAACCCTTGAGTGCCCCCATCTATAACCTCCCTGGGATGCCCGGGTAGGCTGAAGGCGTTAACATCCCCAATCATGCTTTTCCATGTTTATGTCTTTAGGAATGCAATTCAATGCTTTTTATAAAGATAATGCCCCTTAACTTTTCATATAAAGAGTATAAACAACAAATATCACCCTGATTTTGTTTCCCGGGATGGGTACTCTTCACAGCACTTTTTGTTTATCTCCTTTTAACCTACAGCAGCTATGAGGTCGACACTGCTATTCCTATTTTACAGATAAAGAGACCAATGCTCAGAGAGTCACCGAACTCGTCCTAAGTCACATATCTCAAAAGTGATAGAGTTGGGATTTGAAATATTTCTAACTCCTAAAGTACTCACTTTTCTAAGTGTTAAAGTCTAATATATTAAGAATACAAAGGTGAATAGGTTTTATTATGATTCTATCATTTTTTATTTTCAATTTTATTATTTTATTAGATTTTATTATTGTTTTTAGAAATGTTGTATTGTCATATGCAAAAGAAATATGTTGCACTGGACACTTGTTAAAAACGGCAAGGGACACTATTCACGACTATTGCAGTAGGAGAGAGAGAGATTGAATTCAACTTTGAATACAGCAGGGGCAAGTGGGGCTTTATAGTGACTAGGCAGGGAATGGGTGGAGAGTTACCCAGAAAACTTGGCTAGGTATGGGGGGTAGGGGGAGAGGGGAGCTGGACTGGATATCAAAGCATGAGGGGTGATTCTTGATAAATTAGTCCAGCAGGATTCTTTGCTAAAACTGAGAGTCACAAGCCAAGGACAAGGCCTAGTGGAGAACAAGGCTCACAGGAGGCTGACCTTGTCCTACAACGTTCATGCAATAAAGACACAAATACTCGTTGTACAGCTTGACACATTTTTACGTATGTATACACTCAGGAACCACCATTCGGATCAAGATCTAAAACACTTAAACAACTCCAAAGTCTTCCTCATTCCCCTTCCCTCAGGCATCTTCTCCCTCAAGGTAACTACTGGTCTGACCTCTACTACCCTGTTTTCATTTTGCCTGTTCTTGAACTTCATATATCTGGACTCATACAGTATATACTTTCTATCCCTCACTATTAAGCTGTTCTAACTCTTCTTGTGTCAGATTAGTAAGGTGTGTTTTATAAGAAATTTGTCTATTTTATCTAAGTTAAACTTCCTGGAATAAATTTCATTTAAATTTCTTTTTTCTTGATCCATTTTGCTCTAAGGGTAATCAATTTTAATAGTATCTTAAAACGTGTTTATTTCAACATTTCTCCATGCTTTCAAGCACTGACCTATTATCACCTTTTATTCAAAGCAGAATATAACATTAATTAAATTATCTGCAATTGATAAATGGGGGGAATGTTTACGTAATGTGGAAGTTGTGGTAGGTTTTACACAGTTTTTTTTTTTTTCCCTATGCATAAAGATCTAGAACAGTGGGAGTAGAATTATAGCATTAAGGAAAAACTTTCCAGCTTTGCAACTTCACAAGCAAGAGTTCTTTTCAGCTCTATTTTAAGATAATTTAAGACAAGTGCCTAGACACAGCCTCCCTCTTCAGAGAGGAGAACCCCATCCACATACATTTCCCACACAAGGCAGATTGAATCTCCTCCAGGGCCCACCCTAGCAGGGGCCCCAGTGGTTCAGAGATCCCATTTCCATTTGTGGTGTCTCACCTCCCCAAAGCCTCTATTTTTATGTGATGTGTTCATATCCTGAGGCACTTCCAGACACACTGGTGGTCTGGGCCATCCACAATGATTTCTGAGGCTACCAAAGATTGTTTTTGCTAGTGCTCTGGTTTGCAAAAGCTTTCCAGTAGGCTCCAAACCTGGCTCCCACACACCTTCGTTACTTTCTGTGTATGATTTGATAGAATGCAAGTTTGTCTTCGGTAACACACATGTCATGTTGTAGTTGAAATGTCCTCAAGTGCCACAAAAGAGTCGGACACAAAGGGTTCCATGAGTTCTGAGAGCAAAGATGTCATACCATTGGGGAGTATGCTGTGGAAGAAGTGGCAAATGGGCAAGGGCTTGAAGGATCTGTCCAAGTCAGGGAGCAGCGAAAGTGGAGGAACGTCCCCAGCAGGGAAGGAGGAGCAGTGTGCGCGAAAGGAGATCAGTAAGTAGTATTCTCATTTGTAAGAAAAATACGTACTTGGAAATAAAAATTCTGGAAAAGACACCAACAAACACATGTGATGCCTCGGGTTATAGAATAGAAAAATGTGTATTTGGGATTCATAGGTCTTCATTTTGCTTATCAGAGTTGATAATCTTGCTCAAGGACCTCATTGCTCAGTAGCTATCTTAAAGATAGAAGTGGACGAAAAACAAAACAAAACAAAAAACAAAAAACAAACCGTAGCAGGTGTATTTTTGTACACTTCTCCGTGTCTACAAACACTAAAAATAAAATTGCAGCGACGGCACATGCCATCGCCACCAATGTAGATCCTTTTGTTTTATCTATCATAGGCTACATGATATATTTTCTTTTTACCTTTTACAACAAATTTTAAATACTCCGATTCTAAAATTTTGGGGGAGAGGAGTTTTCAGTGGTGCACAAACCACACGGATTTGGTTCATTTTCATATAATGGGGATTCGTATTTGTTCACTAAAATGAACATAAATCCTCCATGGAAGTTTTTACAGAGAAATGTCTTGTCTAGGCTGGCTTCCCTGAGGAAGGATTTCCCCTGAGCAGCTCCTGGACTCTCTGTTGCTAAGGGACCAAGTGTCCTATATGGTTGAAACAATAAACTGGGCTGCCCATAGGGGATCCTGGGTCCCTAGCTCATCCCTGAGTTGCAGGCACCACCTGTGATCGTGAGGGGGACAGCAGGGGTCAGCTGGCTGTCGAGTTCTGTGACCGTGGCCCGTCTGCCTCTCACATGGAGCTACATTCTCCAATTATACTTATATCAGTAGTAAAAATAGTACTATTTATTTCTCTACTTGTTCAGAACCCAGGCAAGAAAGAAAGATATTTTGGAAGGAGGCATCCTCGGAAACACCAACAATGGTTCTTTTCTCAAAATTCTAAACCAGTCAGAATTTTTATTTTTATTTTTATTTTTTTTTCCAGTCAGAATTTTTAAATTAAAAACTGTTTATGGCTAAAGCATGTCCTTGAAGGATTTCCACAGGGAAGAGGAAAATCCCGAAATTCAAAGGGCTCTTTTACTATAGTAACAAGAGATTCCATTTTTGAGCCAATAGTTTGAAAGTAAGCACTCATTTAATAAATAATGACATACATGACGTAACACTGAAACTTATTTAGAATAACATCTATCATTCTATATCGATATTTAATTTGTAGAGTGGTTTTGCATCTATATTATCTCACTGGAGCCTCTACGAACTAGACAAATCATATACTGCTATCTCTGCCTCAGAATTTAAGTGATTGATAAATGCCTCATGCGAGGGCAGGAAGAAGAAACAGTGTGGCGTGAATCAGGACTCTAATCCTAGTTCTTTTCATTCCACGTGTTGTGATCTCTAACAGAACACAAACTTCTCCCCACATTTGGTTAAAGACCTGTGAAATGAAAATCTAATTACACTCGGAGGTTGACCTGTTTATTTATATGCTAACAAGGTAATTTTTTTAAGTTGCAAAAATGGAACACAATCATGATTCTTCACTCCAGCCTCCGGTAGTGTGTCCCCTCAGTCATGGTGCAGATTTCATTTTTTGCGCAGAGCCCCAGACCAGTATTGGGAGGGACCGCTTCCGTGTCAGCTCTCCTGCTCTTCATTTCTTCACACTTTTGGCCTTCAGTCTTCACATCTTTCTATTAAAGTTCACAGCACTGTGAAAGAGTGTACTTTGGGATGGAAAGGAGAGGGCAGGAAACAGGGAGGAAAGGTAAACGTGAGTGGGAATGGAGGACTGAGACCAAAGTGGCCTGTCCTCAAGCAAAAATGTCTCCAACATGTTTGAAATGTGTTTTTGTATTTTTGTTTTTTATGTGTGTTTTATTATCATTTTTTATTTAATATAAATAATATATGTATAATATAATAATACAAAAAATATATTACATATAAAATAAAATATAAATTCAATCCCACAAAATCAAGAAAAGTTGACCCCTTCTCCCTCCAAGGAGAGGTGTGCTGTTGGGTTTCCAGTACATCCTACAGCACTGAAACATGGCCATGGACCCCAGGTACTAGGGATATAGAAGGAATCCTGCTTGAGAACCGTGGATCTGGTTGTCCAGCTCTTCTTTGGAACTCCATGCTTTGCTCCCACCTCGGCTGTTGGTGCCCTATATTGGCCCTCGCTCCTGGAGAAGCATCACCTGTAAGAGATTACAGACCCTGGGAGAGCTTTGCATGATCTGGTCTCTATATTCCAATAAATATTTGTGATTCCCACAAAACTGCGTTATTCTTGGGCACCTGGGTGGCTCGTTCAGTTAACCGTCTGCCTTTGGCTCAGGTCATGATCCCAGGGTGGAGTCCCACATCTGGCTCCCTGCTCAGTAAGGAGTCTGCTTCTCCCTCTGCCCTTCACCCTACTCATGCTCTCTCTCTCTCTAATAAATTAATAAAATCTTTAAAAACAAAATGAAAAAACCCTACCTTATTCTTGCTACTTCCCATTTTCATATAATAGGTAACTTAGAACAATTTCCGTCATAGTACCAGAGGGCATATGTAAATGGTATCATTATGGGTTTCACACCTAAGCATTCTTCCTCAATACCAAAGCCATCGTCAAGTTCAAAAACATTGCTTTCCACGTCCCCTTCATCTCTGGGAGCCTCTAGAAAATGCCTTTTCCAAACATTGCAGGTGATCTTTGCCTTTATTCCCACATCTTTTCCCCAGGCTTCACAATCACTATGCCTTGAACAACGATTTTCAGACTACCTATGATGAAGTAAGTTTTCTCCCTTAGTCTGTTGGAAGCGGAAACTTTGGTAAAATGTAATAAAATGAGCCCAGTAATGACCAGTGGCTTTAAAGATATTTCTAAATGCATGTTCTTATTTTCAGAACTTATCCCACAGAGGGCCAGTTTGCAGACGGAGGATGGTACACACACACACACACACACACACACACACACGTCCATGCACACACACACACACATTTTAGGCTGCACTATTCTAGAGGAACAAGGCTGTCATAATACACTCACACCCTATTCTGACAACAGAGTTTAGTAGCAGGACATGAAGGTTAAACTTCTCTGCCCCTTTCCCACACCCTCTTCTGTTTAAATATATGTTATTTGGCAGGCAAGAAAACACAACTATCTAATTAATCAGTAAGTATTTTCTTTCCAGTCTCATGTTTGAAATGCCAAAAATATAGCCAGAATAAGTGGGTACGTTCAGAAGAAAAGCAAATGAACTTTAGCAATCTAAGATCCCATAGTCATCACAATGAAAAAAGAAAAGTTATTGGCTACTGGTTTCTAAAAAACATATTGTAAAGTGTCAACTCTTCAGGAACGTTTTCTGTTATAAAATGAAAAACGTGGTTGAATTTATGTTTTCATCATAGAGTTGAGTTGGGATATTCTGTTTTTTCACATGTACCGTCTTCATGTATTTTCAAAAAAATGAAAAATTAATTTGTATATCATGTTTAAAATGTTTCTTAAAGGTTTATATTAGATTTTATTTCTGAATGAGTGATCACTTTTAACAAGTTGTTATAAATTAAGCACTTTCCAATATTGCCGGAGGCTATCACAACCACGCGTAAAAAGCAAGATTAAATAGTCCGTGGGGCGTGAGACATCTTGATGGCAAAGTGAGGACCTGACATAGCCTCTCCCAAAAAGCACTAATAAACTGAAAAACAATTAATTAAAAAACATGTTAAAACTCTGAAGGCATGTAACTAAATAAAAAGTACAATATACAAGATTAATATACAAAATTACTTTCATTTCTACATAATATCAATGAGCGATTAAAAAAGGAAATTAAGACCATTTCATTCACAGTAATGTCAGTAATAAATGTATGGAAATAAATTTAATGAAAGTGCAAGACCTGTATACTGAAAACTACAAAACGTCACTAAAGGAGGTTTTTAAAAATCTAAAGAAAGAAGGAGGCAGTCCATGCTTTGGACTAGAAGACTCAATATGGTCAGGTGGCATTTCTCCCCAAATTGATCTATAAATTCAGTATAATCTCTATCAAGATTCTGGTAGACATTTTATAGAATTTAGCAACCTGATCCCAAAAGTTACTTGGAAATGCAAAAGACCTGGTTTTGATAAAGAACCAAGGGGGAGGATCTTTCCTTCATGTTTTCAGAATTTATTATGAAGCTAACAGTAATCAAAACACTATGATTTGACAGTTTCTTAAAAAGTTAGATGTCATTTTACCATTCTTAGTTACATGGAATGTCCAAGAAAGACAAAGCTCTAGAAGACAAAGCGCATCGATGGCTGCCCAGGGCTTGTGATGGGAATGGAGAAGGGCTGTGAGAGGCACAGGAGATTTTATGTGGAGAATGGAAATGTTTTGAGACTGGATTTGGGTGCTGGTCGCACAACTCTGTAAACATACGAAAAAGCACTGAATTACATTTTTAAAATGGGTGAATTTTATGACATTTTATACTCCAGTAATTTTTTTAAAAGGAGATTAAATGTCCTGGAAAGCCTGAGTGGTTAATATCATAGACTCTAAAGTCTCTTTTTAAAGTTTTTTCTTGTGGGTTCAAATGAGTTTAGGGAGTAGAAATTTCCTGCTCACTTGATTTTCAGTGTTTACCTGCTATATATTGCCTACCGCACTGGATCTACAAGTTTCTTAAAGTAGATTACTATGTCTTAAATATTTTTATATCCCACTCCCCATAGTGCTTATGATGGCTTTTACCCCTAGATGAAGCGTTTTAAATATTGGGTTTATAATGAAATACAGTACGACTTTTCTTGTCTCCACCTTCATTTAACTACCATCACAGTAACATTCTGTTACTCTTCTTATAGAGTATATTCACTTTGCCATTTCCTTCATGTAACTATAAGTATAGTAACACCAGCTAGAGGATAAATATGAAATATAATTATATTTAATAAAGTAAATTGAATCACATTAAATACATATATTTATATAAATATATTATTAAATATAAATATAATATATTTATAATATAATTATATTTAATAAAGTAAATTGAGTCACATTAAAATCATATTAAATTAGACAAGTCCAAGCAATGGTTGTTTTTTTTAACAGAAGATATTATTTTTAATTAAAATAAGATACAACAGTCATGTGGTCAGTGTTGATTCTTTTTTCAAAGTCTAAGACTTATTTTTTTTAACAGGGCCTCGTTCACGATCCCCAACAATTTTGGAAACGTCTCCACGACTTATTCGAAAAGCACTAGAATGTGTAAATTTAACTCAGTATGTACGGTAAGTTTAAATAAACATGATTAATGCGGACATCTGTGTTCATAGAATTTTGGATACATTAATAAGTTGCTAAACAACTCAAAATTTGAACTGAAATGCTTAATATACTTCAATGTATTCAAATTTTTAGAAGTACATGATTTTACATCTCAAATTTAGCAAATGTTTTATTAAGTCAATCATAAAAGCATTTGAATATTTCCTGTAAAGATTTAATTTATAAGCTGATTAAAGTGACTTGAGCTGCAGAAAATTCCCCACTACGCCTGCTGGCATTATTTAAGTAGGTTCAATTTTATCAAGAACTAGACAGAGATTAACAGAGAGAGATAGTTACTCAAGCATATTTATGTTTGAAAATATTTTCAACATTATTTAACTGCATAAATTAAAAAAGGAAAAACCTCCAAATATTCTCATACTTTCCAACACCAATTCCATGAACACCTCATCAGATGAAGCATCTGATTTTTACTGGTATTTTCCTAGAATTGTTTCCTAAAATATTAGTGACTTAATAAACGGAGCATAGCTCATCAAAAAATAATAGTTCATCCTTTCTATTCCTAACATTTGATTGGATTCAGACCACCACACTGTCCATATGATTTTAAATTATTTGAATTCTAAAGTAAAGTTCAGTCCAGCATTCCAAAATGATTTATGCATCTCTTTTGATGTTTTTTATAGAAAAACGATAGACAACGACCCTGTGCTACAAACAGAGGAATTGAACCAGCAGCAGGCAATGCAAAAGGCAGAGGAGGTTCATCAGTTCCGTCAGTATAGGACCAGAGTCCTCAGCATTCGAGACATTGACCAAGAGGAACAGCTTAAAGTAAAAGATGAAATCCTGGAGATGTATGGGGAGATGCGGGTGAGTCTCAACATACAGATTACAGTTGACACATTCTCTTATAATGTTAAAAAGATATCATAGAAGAAGAATATAGGACCTGGGTGGAAAGAAGTCTTGAAAGCATTTAGTTCCCAACTCCTCAGAGAAGATGGAAGATTGGTGAAACACACTGAATTTTACTTACTTCCTTAAACCCTTCCATAATGCAGTATTGGGGATCTATCCACAAAAATGGGAGGAAAGAGAGAGAAGACAACAACAAAATATGTGTGAAGAGAACTGGGTGAATATTAAAATTATGTAGATTGAATTCATCGTGTAGAAAATACTTTAAATTACAATACTGTAAGACAAAAGGGAATTTCGTTATTTCCAGTCATGTTTTTTTTCTGTGTTTAACAGACAAGCAAATGCAGTAGATGGGAAGGCAATAGGGAATAAATATTAACGGGGATGGTTTATTTATTTATTTTTTAAAGATTTTATTTATTTATTTGACAGAGAGAGAGACAGCGAGAGAGGGAACACAAGCAGGGGGAGTGGGAGAGGGAGAAGCAGGCTTCCCACTGAGCAGGGAGCCCGATGCGGGGCTCGATCCCAGGACCCTGGGATCATGACCTGAGCCGAAGGCAGACGCTTAACCGACTGAGCCACCCAGGTGCCCCAACGGGGATGGTTTTTTAATTCGGATCTCATTCTTTAAGTGTGAGGCACAAACACCTTAGTTTTGCTTGAGTCTCCCTTAATAGAAACATTATCCGTACCCCATTTCTTATCAGATGGGAGAAAAAGATACCAATCCTCAAGAGATTACTGACATATATTAAACTTACTTTACACTAAATCCTTCAGATGACTTTCTCTGTCTTTTTTTTTTTTTTAAGATTTTATTTATTTGACAGAGAGAGAGACAGCAAGAGAGGGAACACAAGCAGGGGGAGTGGGAGAGGGAGAAGCAGGCTTCCCACTGAGCAGGGAGCCCGATGCGGGGCTCGATCCCAGGACCCTGGGACCATGACCTGAGCCAAAGGCAGACACTTAACGACTGAGCCACCCAGGCACCCCTGTCTCTCTTTTTAATACGGTACTACTCTCATCTTGTACAATTGGTTTAGTGAAGCCAATTTTATTGTGGTGGATACAGGACTTTTCTTTCACCAAAAGCTTTGAGGAGAGTCTCATTCTGACATTTAACTCTGCCATAATCTCCACCACAATCATGCAAGTTGCAAAACCACAGAAAATTTCTCAAAGAATTCAGCAATGAAGACAAGAACAGTCATTTCTAAATACTTCTCTTCTGGCTAGCATCAGTTCATTAATCCTTTTTTTTTAATTATATCATTTTTGAAACAGGAAACAACAGGTTGAACCATAATTGTGCCCATTCTGTCAGAAATGCAAATGAAACAAGAAAGCCAAAGTTTCTTAGGAAACCTACATTGGCACTTAAGTTGTATCACTGCTTTATTTGTGAATATTTTTAGAATGTTGCCTGGAACTGACATTAAGTTTTGAAAATTACCCTTCTTTTTGAAAATATAAACTATAATTTACTATAGTTATATATATTTTGAAAGTAGAATCAGGATTTCCTGATGGATTGTTGGTATAAGAGAAAGTAAAGAGTCAAGAAATGCTCTAAGGTTTTTGGCTAAACAATTGATAGGGTTGAGTTGCCATCAGATCTGAAGGCTTGAAAGGAAAGACAAAGATTTCAATTTGATACATTTTTGGATAATTCCATTGTATCAGAAAAAAGCATTCTTACATATCTATTACAGTCATGTGGGAGATATTGAAAGAAGTTAGATATATGGTTCTGGAATTTAGGAGAGAGATCTGGGCTCTAGATTAAAAAACTGGGGGACCCCCATCAGTACAGAAATGGAATTTAAAGCCATGGGGTTAGATAAAATCACCAAGGAAAGAGGTCTAAGATCTAAGACATGGCCATTTCCTCGTTAAGAGATGAAGGAGAAGAGGAGAAATTAGCAGAGGCAACTGACAAGGAGCAGCTAGTGAAGTAGAAGAAAAGTCAATGGGGTATGAGGTCCAGAAAACCAAGTGAATCAGTTGATCCAGGAGGAGAGGGTAGGGGTAAGTAAGAATTGGACCAAGAGGTGATCTCGGATTTAGCTTGGTGTCCTTGAACGAAAGCCAAACTGACAATAACAAGGATAAGCAGTGAACTGGGTGATAGTACTTGAAAGTTCTTCAAGTACAGGTCAGACACATTTCATCAGGTCTAGTACAATGTGGGGAACTAGTAACTTACTGAGAACAATTACGGTGAGAGATGCACTGAGCTGCATGTTTTCTAGAGCTTATATTTGAACTCATGCCTATCTCTTCCCTTTCTCTCTCTTTCTCTTAGTAATGCTTTTATTTACCATTTTGTTAAAATCTCGTGTACCCTTTGTTGCTCTCTTATGTTTCATGTATTGATAAACATTCGAGACCATAACCTAATATTTTTTTCTCTTTGTCTCTCTTCAGTAATTTGCCACAGGAATCTATTGGCATGAGGAAGGGATCAAGGGATTGCTTTTTTTTTTTTTTTTAATTTCTTTCTGGGACCATAAACTTTTAACAGTAGATCTTAATTGCTTGGGATTTTGTTTTGGAATAGGACTCTTTAGATGAAGCCCGACAGAAGATCTTTGATATCAGGGAAGAGTATAGAAATAAGTTGCTGGAAGCTGAGCGCCTAAGATTAGAAGCTCTGGCTACGGAGGAAGAAACAAGTCCGGTGGAGCCAGAGAAGAAGACGCTGGCTCCAGACACACAGAAAAAAAAGAAAGGGAAGAAAAAGTAACCAGCAGTGCCCAATACTCACCGCCTTCTTCTGGAGAGGAAACCCCTTATTTTTTCTTTCTTTTTTTTTCTTTTCTTCTCCTTCCTTCCTTCCTTCGTTCCTTCGTTCCTTCTTTCCTTCCTTTTTTTTGTGTGATCTATAACCTTCCCTACTGATAAGGTACTAGGTTTTCCTTCTTAGAATGAGTTCCTGCATTTTAATGTTCATTTGTTGGTTTCTCTCAGAAAACTATCCTTTGAGTAGCCATTAGAGTTTCAATTTTTCCAATTTCAATAAAAAGTGCCTCAAAATATTTAAAATGCAATAACATTGATGTGTCTCCCTCTGAATTGCTGCATTTTTGGTGAACAGTAAAACCAGATCATGAATGGGCTAACAGGATTGCATTTGAAGACATTCAACAATGAGAAAAACAGCTATGGTTCTTAGAGGGAATTTTGTTTATAACTGTAAAGACTTTAAGATATTTTTAAAATATGCTTCAGATTTGTGTCCTTCACCGGGCGAGAGCTGTTGTGGTTTAAGCTCAATACAAGTGTTTGAACTCTGAATCCTACCTAACACTCAGTCAGGTCACCCAGACATAGAGACTGTGACCGCAAATGCATCCCTTGTCATCAGTCCCAGCACCATGTTTTTAGTAAGTCACAGAGCATGTTCTTGGTTGCCAGTTTTAGAAAACTGCAGTGGATTAACTGAGGCACATGACTGGAAATGGGCTTCTCCCAAAAGCACACTTCTAGTTCATGGCTTCCTCAGACGAAAACTCCAAAGGTATTTTTTAATCAGTCAAACCTTTCCTTTTTTCATGTACTTAAATCTTTTTTTTTTTTAAAGATTTTATTTATTTGACAGAGAGATACACAGCGAGAGAGGGAACACAGCAGAGGGAGTGGGAGAGGGAGAAGCAAGCTTCCTGTTGAGCAGGGAGCCCGATGCGAGGCTCAATCCCAGGACCCTGGGATCATGACCTGAGCCGAAGGCAGACGCTTAAGGACTGAGCCACCCAGATGCCCCATGTACTTAAATCTTATTATTAAATCTTTTTTTTTTTTTAAGATTTTATTTGTTTATTTGACAGAGAGAGACATAGCGAGAGAGGGAACACAAGCAGGGGGAGTAGGAGAGGGAGAAGCAGGCTTCCCGCGGAGCAGGGAACCCGATGTGGGGCTCGATCCCAGGACCCTGGGATCACGACCTGAGCCGAAGGCAGACGCTTAACGACTGAGCCACCCAGGCGCCCCTTATTATTAAATCTTATTATTAAAATGTTAATTAGATACATACATATATATGTAATTTTACTCAAATATGCAAACACATGCACTTTTCCTCTATTATTCTTTGCCTAAACTTTCCTTCATCACCCTGTGATCTCCCAACCCCACAAAATAATACATGATAACAACCTAGTATAAATATTTCCATGTTTTTCACTCATCTAATATAATCATACATATTTTATATCATGACCTATTTTACAAAATATCATTTTATTATACATTCTTTACTGTGTCTTGATTTTTCTCACCAAACAATACAAAATCTCTTTGAGACAAAAGTAATTCATTCTTTTTAATTACTGTGAAATATTTCATGGCACAAATACATTGTCATTGATTCAGCTAATTCTCCTGTGACAAATATTTGCTTTGTTTCTAGATCTTTTCCGTACAAGAAAAACTGGTAAGAACAGAAGGAGGTAGCAAGATGGTAGACTTAACAAAGTATTTTCTAATAAATAAAAAAGAAATATAGTGCCTGACCTTTAAAATAAAGGAAAAATAAAATCAAAATATTTTGTAAGAAGATACTATAAATATTACTGTATAAATGCTTGGAGTGACTACACTGGAAATACATGGGACACAGAACACCAGGTACAATGTTCCTACCTATACTTGGAATCACTGACAATGCAGTAGGTACAAATAAATGCAGACTGATTTACAGGTGGTTTGTAATTGTCACTCAAATATGGGGTTGCCATTGGTGATACAATTTTCAAAATGGTGAACAACCTTGGTAAATTTTCAAAGATAACAATGTTTAGTCTGCCTTTAGTGTGGACAACTGATGCATTCCTTGAAATATTCAGTGAATTTTAAAACTTTGCACAAGATACTTTTGTTTTATATATCTTACAGAGTTAGGTTCTTGGATCATTAATTTGCTTTTAGACCACATGAATGATGGGCCATTCAAATCATAGAGAGGTAAGATAATTCTTTGTTGCATGTGATTCTTTCAAAGATTGGAGGATATCTAACATCCTTAACATTCAACCAGTAAATAGCAGTAGTTCTGTCCCATTCTTGGGCCAATCCAAAATGCCCCCGCATTTTTCCTAACTATTGTCTAGAGGTTTGCACTGTCCCCACTGAGATCATCTCCATGTAGAAGAACAGTAAAGCTTACTGAGAAGCTGAAGATAGTAATGTCTGGGATCATAGTTAATAAATAACTCTGTTAGAATACATAGCTGTTTAAAGACCCTCAGTTGTGTTGATTGAGTTAACCAAGATATGTGTATAAAGCATACTAAGTTCCTACAATCCCTAGATCATCGTCTTTGACAAATGTATGGCTTCTCATTCAGTTTCTTTCGCCTTAGTCTCTTATCATCTACCTCTATGCATCCTCCCAAGTACTTCAAGGTCAACTCTCTACCCGCTTTCTCAGGGGCTCTTGTAAGAGCAGAGAAAACAGCTTTCTCTTCTGCAGTCACAGGCTGGCTTCTGAGTAATAATCCCGAGGGTGCAACTCTGATGATAATGAAACATCATTATAAGAGCAATTTAACACCTCAGTGTCTCTAACATCTCCACTGAAGAATAGGCTTGTGGCTTTCCTTTTTGCAAAATCGAAGTGTCCACTAAAGTGTTTTCTGAAATGTAACAAAGGACAATTTTCATTTAAATGAATCAGAAAATTGCTGACAACCTCACTAAACTTTTAACTGGCTTTTAGAAATCGAGTTTTCGGGGCGCCTGGGTGGCTCAGTCATTTAAGAGTCTGATTCTCAGTTTTGGCTCAGGTCATGATCTCAGGGTTGTGAGATCGAGCCCCCTGTTGGGCTCCATGCTCAGTGTGTAATCTGCTTGAGATTCTCTCTCCCCCTCTCCCTTTGCCCCTTCTCCCACTTGCGCGCGCTCTCTCTCTAAAATAAATAAATAAAATCTTTTAAAAAATAGAAACCAAATTTTCAAAAACAAAAAACATTGACTTCTAGTCTCTGAGCCCTCTGTTTTATATAGACTATTTTCAAACATTAAAAACATGTTGCATGATATTCTCACGTTTATGTTGTGTCTCTGTCTCATTCCAATGAAGCCCTTGTATCCACTGCCTCTTGGAAAATAGAAAAGTAGAGGGAGAAGCGGCAAGAAGAGCCATACAGTAATGGAATTTGCCTCAGAGAAGAAACTGTGTGCCCTGGGCCATATCCCAAGTGGGATTCTTAATAACAGATTAATAAAAGTTTCAACGACCTTCCCATTTCTGAAATTAACATTATGAAGGAACTTTGTTTTAAGCTGGTACAACATTTTTTGTCTAATCAATTATAAAACAAATTCTATTCCTCTTAATTTAGATAAAATAGTTTCCAACCACAGGTGTGTTTTCATGGAATAGTTGCGTTATACATTGAAGGCTTTGCATGTGCTTAGGCTAAACATCCTTCTTTTTGGTATGAGCACAGATGGCGGCATCAACACACAGTATGGTTTATTTTTTAAGTGAACTTACATAACAAATTACCATTGTATAATAATTTCAATCCATAACTAAAAAAATCTAAGTTTATCCAAATAAACCAGGTACTTTTAATACATTTTATTAATTATAAAAATACATTTACCTAATCTGTAAATCCTTTTCCCATCTGGAATATAATATAATGACACCCTTTATTTTCAATGTTCATCAAACCATTGATTTCAGAATCGCCAATTCAGATGGCACATGGATATCTCTTTCATGCCACATTCAACTGTGGGTGGTTGATATATTTATACAGGTACAAAGAAAATTCATTAAAAAATGATGTTTGCCTTTGTGAAAAAGATTCCAAAATAATATGCTACATAGTAAAGACTTAGTTAATAAACTGCTAAATAATATAAATCAATATAGCTCATTGGTGAAACTGGGCTCAGTTGGTTAACATCTCTATAATATTTTACAGGTTTGAATAGAAAATTTTCATGCTGTTTTCAACAGGAAGATTAAACTTGTGCTAATGGCCAAAATCATATTAGATACAACCTCACCAATAACTATTTGATTAATGATAGAATTACTGATTATATTGTTATACAATTAATAATATAATACAAAATTTTGCTGTGTATTTTTTTCTGAAGGAACTTTGAAGTTTTCCTGTATTTTTTCATGACCTTAGCCGATTTTTAACTTTAGTTGCTTCTGGAGTAGCAGGTGCCCAAAGCCGGCATATTTTACACCATAATGTGTGAAAAACAGCCTTTAGCCGACATTAAAGTTTTGCCTAAGACCATCATTTCTGTAGCAAATCATCTGAAGCCATTAACTATTAAAATAAAAAGCCAAAACTATTAAAATCTTATTTTAATTGAGGACGCCTGGGTGGCTCAGTCAGTTAAGCATCTGCCTTTGGCTCAGGTCATGATCCTGGGGTCCTGGGATCAAGCCCCGTGTCAGGCTCTGTGTTCTGTGTGGAGTCTGCTCCTCCCCCCTTTCTCGTGCTCCCTCTCCCTCCCTCCCTCTCTCTCTCTCTCTCTCAAATGAACAAATAAAATCTTAAAAAAATAAAAAAATAAAATGATTAACTTGAATTCAGAAGCTGCTTTCCAATTTATGATTCATACAGACTGCTTGTATTTACTCTTGCTTTTCATTTATGAACATTTAAATCATCTCTGGCTCTATAAACACGAAGAGGAAGGAAGCAGGGGGAAAGCCAGAGTTTCATTTGTGGTTTGCAGATATGACCAAAAAAATGTCCTGAAGGGAAGTTAAAATTCCCCATGAGATGCTCATATACCATTTGCAGATTTCAATAACTCTTGGTCTTCAAGAACCTGGATGCTTCAAATGTGTCTGATAAGCTTTATTTCTTCTGTTGTGTCACTACTGTTTAACTAGCTTGTCACATTAAGACCATTTCTAATACTTTGTGTAAAGATTTCATCTCTCTGCTGTATAATGGGTTATATTCTCCTTGAGTGCAAGGACTATATTGTAATTGTCATATATTATGCATTTTAATCACCCACAAATCATAGCACAAAACCTCACAGAGTAGGCTTTCAGTAGATTATAACTGAATAAACTACACTGTTCCCCATTATGTGGGCTATTAGGCTGATGTTAAAATGGGTCTAAAGCAATGCTTATGATCATTTTCAAAAATGTATCAGATTGGCCTTCAAGTGAAAATATTGAAAAATACAGTTTATAGGACCTGAAAAAAGATTCACACCCCTAAGAGACTGTGATGATACCAGATGGCAGGTTGTCAACAATGGTATTCTGCAGTGTTCACAGAAGATGCGTATCATAGTCTAGTCAAGACAGCTTCATTTTCCAAATAGGATCTTAATTTATATACCACTAAAGCAACCAGGGAGCTCATCATGTTCATGCAATTAAAGTAAGAATATTCCAAACTGTTAATAGTGATGTGGGAAACAGAGGTAAAAGAAATGTAACTTAAATTAAAATCTCCTTACGACTTGCAGCCCATGGATAGATCCCTGAAACATGCAGAGTGTGACCTTCCTCAAGGAACTCGTGGCTGCCTTTGTGCCTTAATGATTGTTTATTTGTTTATTTATTTATTTTTTAAAGATTTTATTCATTTGACAGAGAGAGACACAGTGAGAGAAGGAACACAAGCAGGGGGGAGTGGGAGAGGGAGAAGCAGGCTTCCTGTGGACCAGGGAGCCCGACGGGAGCTGGATCCCAGGACCCTGGGATCATGACCTGAGCTGAACGCAGATGTTTAACCGACTGAGCCACCCAGGTGCCCCATTGTGCCTTAAGGTTTAAAAGGAACCTCATCTTGGCAGCAGCTGGCCCCTCAAGGTCCTGGAAGCCTCGCTTCCGCATTCCTCGGAGACTTGCGCTATCCCTCACCCCCACTAATTAAAAAGTGCAGAATCAGTCACTGCTCACAATCCCCTTTTAACTCTTTCTGCGCACAGGTCCTGTCCTGTGAATAGGGAAGTGGTTAAGGTCTAGGCAGGAGAGATAGGAGGCCCCTGACCCCCCTGACTGGGCTCCAAAACTATTCCTGGCAGGTGGAGACACTGAGACAGAGCTGAACAAGAGATAAGGGAACAAACCAAGATGGCCCAAGAATCTCAAGGCCACAAGCTTCCTGGTCAAGTTTTCAGTAAAAGACTGCCACTAAAAGCCTTCAGTGGCAACCCATTTGGGACCCCTCTCACTCCAGAGAGCTTTCTTTCCTGCTCTCACATTCACTTAATACACTTTCACTTCACTTCAGCCTTTTGTGTCTGTGAAATTCATTCTTCAACTCCATGAGACAAGAACCCTGCAATCCTGCAAAAATAGTACCTAGCTGTTACTCGTGTCTTTGGCCAGAGGAGCACCCTTTTTTGTTGTTTTTTTGCCCATCGCTCTCAAACAAATCCAACATGTAACTGTGGATCAGACTGTCAGCACTTTCATTCGGAAACGAGAGGAATGGAAGACACACACACAGACAAGCACGCACATTTCACAGTGACTCTGAAATTCCTTAGTGTGGACATGGTGAAGGCATCCTCCCTGCCCCCCAAGAAGTGGGGAAGTCCGTGAACAGACTTTGTACTCTAAAAAGACTGGTCTGTTGGGTTGATGTCCATGGCTCCTGGTTCCATCTTCTGAGAATGTCTTCTTGTCTGTTACACTCTTGGGCCATGGGGAGTTGTTGTTGGAAAGCATGTCCTTCTTGGAGGCCCACCAGCCTTTGTATCCCGGTTTCTCAAAACTCATATACATATGTTATATGCAGACATGAGTTAGTAAATAGTAAGAGTATAATTGTGGCCCTAATCAAAATATTAAATGGCAGTGAAGATAAAGTGGTCGTTTCCATTCTTAACTTCTCAGAAGTCTGTGGCTTCTGTAACGGGCATTTCCTGTTTCTGCCTGCCCTGCATCCCTTCTGCTGTTGTTTTGGTAGTAGTAACAAAAAAGCTGAAGCTGAGTCATCATGAGCCTGTCAAAGAGACTGTAGTCCGGCTACATTAGTATCTGCCAAAGACTTGATGTCATTTCTGGTCTGGGGTTTTTCTTCAAATCTATGAGGCACTCAAAAATATCTCCAGAGAATTTATTTCTTCTTAAGTTAACCAGTTTATGTCTGTTACTTATAACCAAAGAATCATAATTGATACAGCTGAAATTCGTTTTGGATTCTACTCCTTGAATTATGTTTTATTTGAGGGATTCTAAGATTTAGAAGAGACACTTTAGAAGTTCTCAGAGAAAATTACTTATATTTCAGAGCAAGGGCTCTTCACCCGGAGGCTTTGGGTGGACTTTAGGTGACCTGTGAGCCTCCTGCAATTATATATAGCTTCTTTTCGTGGAAAAAAAAAAAATAGTTTTAATCAGATTATTAAAGGAGTCTGTAACCCATAAAATTCTAACAATCACTGCTCTAGAAATTTACTTTCGATTTTTAATTAGCATAAGGAATAGTCAAATATTTTCTCCTACTGAAAATTATTCTTTTTCTTTGAAGAATGCCTTACTGCCTATAATACTGATAAGGGAACAGAAGGCAAGCTGAGGACAAAGCAGAAGCTGACATCCTACAACTCCCCCCCCCCCCCCCCCACGGGATATATGTGACGTTCCTCAGGCTGCCCTAAAGCTAAGGAAAGGAAAAACAAATAGTTGACTTATAGAAATCACAATCCTGCAAGACGTGAGTCTCTGTCAGTTTACAAATATCTCAGCAATTTACAAGAACAAAGCATTTCTATCAATACCGAGCTTCCAGAAGGAAATGTAGATACAATTAAATGTCCTTACAACCTGCAGCCCATTGACAGATACTTGAAGTGGGCAGAGTATAATGTTCCTCCAGGAAGCTCCCAACTATACTATCCTAATGTTAATACCTTGCTAGAGGGAAAAACAACCAGAACTTGACGAGGGCAAGGCACCTGGTATCTTGTAGGTCCTCTTTAGCATATGAAAGTTCTTTTAAAACCTCCCTTTAAAGAAAGAAAGAAAGAAAGAAAGAAAGAAAGAAAGAAAGAAAGAAA
>NW_022589712.1:18951741-19115041 GCF_004348235.1 Phoca vitulina | reverse complement strand
AAAGAAAGAAAGAAAGAAAGAAAGAAAGAAAGAAAGAAAGAAAGAAAGAAAGAAAAAGAAAGAAAGAAGCCTCCCTTTTCCTTACCTCCCCCAACTCCCAAGTATATAATCAGCCACCCCTTGCAACCCACCCCCCCACCCCCCCCACCGTACAGCAGCTCTTTCTGCCCATGGGTCCTGTCCCCGTGCTTTAATAAACCACCTTTTTGCACCAAAGACATCTCAAGAATTCCTTTTTGGTCATCGGCTCTGGACCTCACCCCAGCAAACCTCACATGTATTCCAAAACCCCATCATTACTTGTAGAAATTTACTTGGAAATAAAGCTATTCAATATTAGAATGTATCTGCAAAAGATATCATGAAACTTATTTCCCTGGAGTTTCTTAAATACAATGTAAATTGGTTTAAATTTGTCCTTAAAAAGATTGAGTTGGACATCTGGTGAATTCTATGTTTTTAAGATTCTATCTTTTGGAAAAAAAAAATAGAGTGGCATCTAAATACAAAATACTGTATGGTGTCAGACCTTTGGGCCAGCAGTTATTAAGAAGGACATAAGAGCAAAGAGATTTAACTGGAAGGTGTTCAATTGAGAAGGAAAGGTGGAGATACTTTTCTCGGTTCTACTTATGGGGAACAAAGGCAGAAGAAAATGTAGATAAAATTAAACGTCCTTATAACCTGCCGCCCTTTGACAAATCCTTGAGCCAGGCAGAGTATAACATTCCTCCAGGAAACTCCCAACTGTCTTCCTGTTAATGCTTTGCTAGAGGGAAAAACAACCTTAGCTGGACAGTAGCTAGGCCTTCAGGATCCTGGGAGTCTCCTTTAGCATATGAAAGTCCTTTTAGAAACTTCCCTTTGTCTTTACCTCCCCCAGCTGCAAAGTCTATAACCAGCCACTCCTCACAACCCCAGTGCAGCAGCTCTTTCTGCCCAGGAGTCTTGTCCCTGTGCTTTAATAAAACCACCTTTTTGGCCCCAAAGCCTTTCAAGAATTCTTTCTTGCCTGTCAGCTCCAAACCCCAACATTTTCTACATCAGAACTAGCATGTGGGAGGTAGAGGACCAAGGTAGGTGTGGATTCATTGGCAGGCGCTGGGACATTCATCCAAATGTTGCACTTGGAAATGTCAACATGATTTTTTCCCCCAGCAAACAGATCTCTTTATTTTCACAAAAGTATTAAACAGATTCAAAAACAATGGCAAGGAAAATAAGGGGGTTTCAATCAGGGAGAGAAGCAGAGTGCTGTTTCAAGTACACAGTTTGCAGGCTCCCGGGACGGTGTAAATCCGGCGGGGTAATTAACTGAAAGGTGTTTCATCTGCAGGCAGCTCTTGGTAGAACTCGGCGTCTATCTCCGTGTGCACTGCCATCCTGTTCCACTAGTTAAAGACAGAATATGAAGAAGACGGCATGTGATTTACACTGCCAAGAGAATTTGGAAGATCAGTGTACTTATTCAAATTGGAATTTAGCCCAGACTCTATTTTTGTCAAAGGAAAAAAAAAGGAAAAGAAAAAGAGTTTAAGCATTTTAATAAAGCACAAGAACATCATCAGTTAATTGGGGGTATGGCACACATTTTCCAGGCTCCGAAATTTCTCTTCAGTTCTGTATAAAGGGTCAAGTGTTGCTCTTGATATACCAGTATCTTCTTTACTGAAATAAGTAGCTGCTTATCTATTGCCTTTTTAAAAATTATTTTATGTTAATCACCATACATTACATCATTAGTTTTTGATGTATTGTTCCATGATTCATTGTTTGTGTATAACACCCAGTGCTCCATGCAGAAAGTGCCCTCTTTAATACCCATCACCAGGCTAACCCATCCTCCCACGCCCCTCCCCCCTAGAACCCTCAGTTTGTTTTTCAGGGTCCATAGTCTCTCATGGTTCATCTCCCCCTCTGATTTCCCCCCCTTCATTCTTCCCCTCCTGCTGTCTTCTTCTTCTTTTTTTTTTTTTTAACATATAATGTATTATTTGTTTCAGAGGTACAGATCTGTGATTCAACAGTCTTGCACAATTCACAGCGCTCACCATAGCACTTACCCTCCCCAGTGTCTATCACCCAGCCACCCCATCCCTCCCACCCCCCACCAAATATCTGTGTGATAGAGTCTGACATCTGATCTTATCCTTGCTCCTCTCCACAAAGCATAACTGTAGAGTCTAGAAATGATGCCCCAGACAACCAAAGGGGGACCTTGGCAACCGGTGAGAAGGTGAGCTGGTTTGGGACTTTACCACTGGAAGGACAGTACGGAAGCAGGCACCTTTCTGCCCCCCACACAACAGAGAAAGACCTCCCAGACCCATTGTTTTCCGATCACCAAATTAGCAGAAGAGGGCAGTCATGTAGGCGCACTTGTTAGGAGTGAGTTGGACCGGTGGGTAGTCAGGGCCAGAGTCCCCAACAAGAAGATATGGAGTCAGGACAGCTGAGATAAAACAGCACTGACATCCGGTTTTGCAGCTTAGACAGGAGCGCACTAGCATTCTGCTTTGCAGCCTTTGCAGAAGTCACTTCTGCAAAATGTCCTAAAATAAGACAATGACCACAAGGCATTTGTGCCCAGACCACGGGCAAGGGGCAGTAAAGACGTAAGCTGCCAGATGTCAGCAAAAAAAGACCATCAGCATGGAGACATTAACCTAAGAGGTAGGCAGATACGTGACCAGAGCCCTGATGGGCACGGTTCAGCACACCCTGATTGCTTAAGGTAGTTCCGCGAAAGAGCTCATAAAAACCCTTAAACTTAGACACTGCAGGGGCCACCCTCTTGGGTCCCCTCCCTCTCTGGGCACTTTATACTCTTGCTCAATAAGCTTTGCTTCTTCGTCTGGTCCACTTCTTCATTCTTCAAAGCCGTGTGACCAGGAACCGGGGGCACTAAAGGCAGAGAATTCCCACAACACATTTTTCTCCCTGATAGAAGAGGAGTCTCTCTCACAACCACAGGTGAGCTGGCACCACCGGCAAGGATAATCAGCTGAGAGCTCCACCACAAATAAACAGGTGGAGGAAACATTGCCCTTCCCAGCTGCGCCTGCGACTCCCCTGTTTCACTTAGATACCGGGCATTTAGTAGAGCTGGCAGGAGGGACCCAGGTCCAGCTGGTACCGGGTCAAGGAAGCATCTTTGTCCGCATGTGCGCAAGATTCTCTAGGTCACAAGCCCTAGAGCAGCTAAAACAATAGTAACAGGGGAGAAATTACTACCACCAATATTAAGGCAAACTGCCTACCTATTGTGATCAAAACAATGAAATACAGTCAACATCATAGAAAATAGAGCAATGGAACAGAGTAGAGAACCCACACAAAAAAAGAGATCCACACAAATATACCCAGCTGATTTTTGACCAAGACGCAAAAAATGCGCAACCACGTCAGTGGAGGAAAGATAGCTTTGCAACAAATCGCTCCAGAGCAAATGGATATCCATAAGCAAAAGACAAAAAAGAGAAGAAAAATAGAGCCTCAACCTAAACCTGTTGCCTAAGACAAAATTTAACTCAAAATGGACCGTGAATTTAACTTGGGAACATAAAACTATAAAACTTTTAGAAAAAACATGGGACAAAAATCTTTGGGATTTTTGGCAAAAAAATTTTACTTGCACTTGACATCCAAATCAACCCCATGAAAGGAAAATTTGCTAAATTGGGCTTCATCAAAATTAAAAACTTGCTCTGCAGAACATCGTATAAAGACAATAAAGAGTTGAACTATCCACTGGGACAAAATATCTGCAAACCACATATCTGACAAAGAACCAGTATCTAAAATATATAAATAACTCAAAATTCAGCAGTAAGCAAATGATGCAATTAGAGAATGGGCAAATAACATTGAAGAGACATCACCAGAGGAAAGAGAGATGGTAAATAAGCACAAGGTGTCCGACATCATTAGTAATAAGGGAAATGTAAATTAAAACCACAATGAAATATTACTATATACCTACCAGACAGCCAAAAAAATATTGACAACAGCTGATTGAGGATAAGAAGAAACTAGATTATTCATATATCACTGGTAGTAATATAAAACAGTACCATCAGTGTGGCGAATTTGGCAGTTCCTCAAAAGAACTAAACACGCAACTATCACATGATAGTTGAACTCTTGGATGTTTACCTCAGAAAATGAAAACTTTGTTCTCCCAAAAACTTCTACACGGATGTCCATAGAGGCTTTATTCACAATAGCCAAAAACTGGAATCAGCCCAACGCACTTGAACAGTTGAATGATTAAGCAAACAGTGACAGACACGTACCATGGAATAGTACTCAGCAATAAAAAGGAATGAACTATGGATACACATAACAGCTTGGAGAAATCTCTAGGAAATTATATTCAGTGAAAAAAAGCCAATCCCAAAAGGTTACATCATGTATGATTCCATTTATATAACATTGCTGAAATGACAAAATTTTAGAAATGGAGGACAAATTCTCGGTTGCCAAGATTTGGAGAGGGGAGCCTGGTTGTGTTATAAAGAGGCATCCCAAGGTGCCCCTGTGGTGTTGCAAGTGCTCGGCATCTTGACTGTGGTAGTAGGTACACAAACCTACACAGGTGATAAAACTGTATAGAACCAAACACACATGCACACAAAGGAGTACAAATAAAACTACGGAAATCTGAATAAGATTGGTGGATTGTATCAATGTCAATATCCTCAATGTGACATTATACTACAGCAGAAGGCTATGTGCTTGAGGATTTGGGGTTTGGGGTTTGCGTAGAATTATCCTGACCAGCTATGTTTTTCTTGCTCTGTTCCTGTGTAGGAACAGGGTTGATGAGAACTAGGTTGATTGATATTGGTTGTGTCGGCTGCTCTCATGAGCAGTGAGTGGTGCAATGCCCAAGCTAGAGCTCAGGACCCAGGACAGGGGCCATGATACGTGGTGGCGTGATAAAAACCCTTCTGAAATGGGGCTATCTCCTTACATGCTCAGAAGAAGTATTACTTGCTGCTTGGATTTTTAATCCACATACCTGTGTTCCAAACCCCAAGGATTTGAAACACAACCGGAGTTATTTGAAATCAGTATATTATTCCAGCTTTCAAAGAGAAAGTGAAACTATTTCATTAGTGTTTCTTCCCAAGTGATTTTTCCCATCTGTTGTACTTTAATTTGGCTGGAATTTTGTGTGTTGAAGCACACAGTGGAGACAAGTCAATTATGAGGTAACTTGATGCTTCATTTAAAGAGCTGTTGAAGTGTGAAATGATTCTCGAGCCTCAGATACAAGGCTGAGTGATGGAACACCAAGAATAATTCCTAATCTGTGAGGGCCAAAAACCAGGCAGGCCAAGGGGAAGAAAGTTTGATGTTGCAAATTTATTTCCTTCAGTTTCCAGCAAAATTAAAGTTCATTATGTAATTTTTGTTGTGAATAAAGCAAGGAATAAAAGCTACATCTTTATAAATCTGCAGGGATTCCATGTCCTTCCCTTAGCTCTCCCATAGCCTTCCCCTTCTAGTCTTCACCTTCCATCCATCCTCCTCCTCACAATGGCGGGGGAGGGGGAGATATGCATTTGTTTATATTTCAAGGAAAAGAAGGCCTGTTTGCTCCATGTTCTTTGAGTACTTCATCTGTAGACCTCACCCTACAGTAATGTTGTTACTGGGTAAATAATCTAAGTCTAGTTTAGTGTTATTTTGCTTTCCTTTAACCCTCTTTAATTGACCTTTAAGGGCTCTCAGTTTCTGGTGTGGCAGGGGACAGAGGTTTGCTATCATTTCCAGGAGCTCCCCAGCTTCCTTACCCAACCCCATTTATCAGTGTCCCCAGAAGGCAGGTGAGTGGAAATCAGGAACTCAGGATTTCCACAGTATTCTCATGACCATGCCCCTTCTCTCAAAAAATGAAAACAAAAAGCAACAGGAGACAAGCAATAATTAATAAATGGTAGGTATTTATATCTTATGTGAAAAACATATATATATTCCATTTATCATTTAAAATTTCAGTAAATAAATAAATAAATAAAATTCCAGTACAAAAATGGTATGGGCAAAATGGGTGAAGATGATCACAAAAGATTAAACAATTTTATGGTGTTCAAAATGAGAAGAACTGCTTTACCTAGAAGTCCAAAGCTAGAGAAGCATCTCTACCAGGCAGTAAAGAGAGTGTGGCAATAGAACCAGTATTAGACCCAGGAATTGATAGTTGGGTCATAGAAACTTTTATTCAAATTTATTCAAATATACATAGTTATATAAGTTATTCAGGATAGTGCTGTCATATGTGATAGAGGAAAACCTATTCTAAAAACTCAGTAGACCTTATAGGTTTATTTTAATTTTTTTTAACAAATTTATTACATGTTCATTTTTAAATAAACTTGAACAACATAGAAATGTTAAAAAAAAAATAGTAGTAACCATAGCTGCAATGTGCAGTTTATCTACTATATCTGACAGTTAGTTATTTCATTTAATCCTCACAACCATCTTGTGATGTAATTGTTATTCTGGATATTTAGGTTAAAAAGAAAACTGAAACTAAGGAGTAAGTAAAGAGTTATGTTGTCCAAAGTCTTATGACTAACACGTTATGGAGGCAGAATGTGATCCTTTGCATTGTGTCTCAGGGTCTTAGAACAAATAACTAGTATTCTATGTAAGCCCAGACAAAATCACTATTAATAGTGTCATTCTGGATCATTCTGGATCTTTTTTACAAAAATGAGGTCATAACTTATAAAATATCCAGCAACTTGCTTTTTCTCACACAGCAATCATAGAAAACCTTGAACATCATTATGCAAAATTCCCTTAATACACCCAAACCTTGCTTAACAACTTTAATTAATACCTGAAACCATGCCACTAAGTAGAAAGTCATTAAATTGAAAAGAAATATTTATATCAATTTTAATGAGAAAAATTATGATTCCTTTCAACTCAACCTAAGGTGCCAAAACGATTTTCACAGGGAAAAATAGATTCATTGACAGTAAAATCAAGTTTACATAAGCAATAAGAAACAATTTGAGGGAAAACAAAATCTGTTTTTCATAAATATAGTAATGTCATGAAGGTTCTTTGTACTCACTGAGGAACAGATGTGAACCAGTGGTGTGAGGGAGGTGTTTTAAGGAAGACTGGGGAAGGTAGGTAATGGGCTTTCAGCCAGGCTTCCATTATTTACATCCCAATTTGTTTAGATTTGACTTTGTTTATGGTGCTCCTTTGTATAACATTTTAACATAGTATAAACATTTTGACACATTTTGTAATTAAATTTATCTTTTTGTTGTTGTTGTTAGGACAGCCGAACTCCTTATCTTGCTTATATAGGATTCGTCCACCATTAGTTTATCACAAAACAGTAGCCAGTATTTTTTCTGCCATGATTATAATATATAGTTTATATTCGATCTATCTAAAAATATTTCTATTAAAGTATGTGCGATAGACCTCATTAATGCCCCCCAGTGTCTGATTCTCCTCTCCTGCCTAGACTCTCCAGCCTCCAGGTAGATATAGGAGTTTCCATGGTATTGTGGCAAATGGTGTAGTCAATGTGATGCATGTTTCACTTTCGTGCCGGAACAGAAAACAGCCCCTTTGTGATTTAACACCGTGGCTTCTCTGTTGGTAGCAAGTGTGGGGTCCATCTATTTAATGTCAGAGCCATAAGACCCAAACAGCTTGGGTCTCTGAGTCCCATGTGGAAGACAATAGCCATGGAGGGTCACCTCATCTCTGGTGGATTTTGCATGAACAAGAAATAAACACTGTGTTAATTCACTGAGATGTTACAGATATTTTACTACCCTCATGTTACTAACATAAACTTAATATACCTTGACAAATCCAAAGTAGTATACTACGACTACAAAATGAACAGATGATAGATAGATAGAATTTTCTTCCAAATGAATAGATAGTTGAACCCAAACCAACAACATGCGTGAACATCACAAATGCAATGCTGAACAAAAGAATGAACACACAATAGAATGCGTATTAAGTGATTTCATTAATATAAAGTTTGAAAACAAAACTAAATTATAGAGTCAAAATTGGAATAGTGGTTACCTTTAGGAAGGGGACAGTTTGCCAGGGGACAAGAGATTGTGAGATGACAGTATTAATTTATTTTTTGTTGAAGTGATGGTTATATGAGTGTTACCGTATGTTCAGCAGGGATTTAAAACTGAATTTATATGGTGTAGTTATTCTATATGCTATAAAATGATTTGGTTTTTTGCTCGGATGTATGCTGTATATATACTGATTCACGTAGATTTAGTTAGATTTAGTTCATCCAAAATTTTTGTTCTCCAAAATTTAAAAATATATTATGGCTTTTTGCTCACCTGGGTATTATAAACTATGGTAAGGAAAATTCACTTTCTTAGTGTATTCCTTCACTGTGCTCTTTCATAATCTAGAACAAAAAGACATGACTTGAGGACAAAACTACTCACTGTTTCCTTAAAAACAGAAGCTCAAACACACTTGTATTTCTCTGTTACATTGCTCCTAATATAGTCTCACCCACCCATATTAATTATAATTTTTAACCAAAGTAACTGACTTCCTTTTCTCAGAGAAACTTGGGGTTGTAAAATTGAAGACTACCACACACCAGCATTTCAACTGACTAGCAAAAGTCATGAGTATACACAACTCAGATTTTCCTGACAAATTTCCTAAGTAATTTTTCTTAGCTCACTGCATTGTCTAGAATTCTTATTCCCTTTGGACTGACTTTTTTCTTATTGTAATAACTATATTCTTCACTCATTATTTCATGGAGAGACCACACAGCAAACTTTCTTAGCCCCTTATCACCCTTGCAAGAGAATTTGACCAAAAGGGAAATTTGGCGAGACTCCTGAAGCATTCTGAAGATATTGTTTCACTGACCTCTGGCATCTATTTTTGCTGATAAGACGTCTGACCTCAGTCTAATTGTAATTCTGTTGAAGGCAATGTGATTTTTTTCTCTCTGGTGGCATTTAAGATGGTATCTTGAGCCTTGTTGCGCAATTCCACCCAATGCATGTAGTGTGAGCTTATTTCTGTTTATCCTGATCAGCACTCAGTGTATACTTTCAATCTGAGAAATTATATCTTTGTTTGGTTCTTAAAACTCTTAGCTGATGTCTCCTTAGAGACAGTGTTTATAGAGTGTCAGGAATGGTTTTTCTCAGGCATTCTCTCATGCCTCTACTTTTGGGCTTTCTATGAGATCCAAGTTGGAATCCCTCTTTCTATTCACCAGACTGTTAACATCTGTTTCATACATTTGATTTTTTTATCTTGCTGTGTCAAGTTTTAGGTAAATGACTCAGTGCTACTTCACTCAGTCATCTGTCAACTATATCTTTTTTCTTTTTCTTTTTCTTTCTTCTTTTAGAGAGGGAGAGGGAGAGAGAGAGAGGCAGGGAAGGGGCAGAGGGAGAGGGAGAGAGAAACTCAAGCAGGCTCCACGCCCAGCACAAAGCCTGACGTGGGGCTCGATCCCACAACCCTGAGATCATGACCTGAGCCAAAATCAAGAGTCAGATGCTCAACTGACTGAGCCGCCCAGACGCCCATGTCAACTATATCTTGTTGAAGTTTATTTTCTACTGGGGATGTTTCTTTGACCATCTTTACCCCCCCAAGATTTACAATTTTTTTTTTAATATCCACCTATGAGTATGTCATTCTTTTAATTTCATAATTTCTTGTTCCAGTCTATTTGATTTCATAATTTGTTGTTCTTCTTTATGATTTCATACCCTTGTTGAACCTATAATTCTGCATTCTCAGTGAGAAGATGTCCCAGTGTTACTTCCTAACCTTCCCTGTATCTTGGTTTTTCTCGTTTATAAAGTGAGGACAATAGTACCTGTTTTATAATGCTATTGTCTTGATCAAATGATGTCATACACGTGAAGTTCTTAGGACAATGTCTGGATATTAAACACAATTATGTTTTAATTCTATTCAGAGTGTTCTATTACTTGTGTTTTGTTGAAAATAACTCGAGTTTCTGTGTTGGTTTTGTCGGATGTCTTTCCCAGCAATCACTTTCCTGGCCTGCGTTCAAACTTCAGTTTGCAGGCTGAACTTAAATGAAATCGTCTGTGCCTTTGTCTCCCTTCCTTTTCTGGCTAGGTCCTTTACTATCGTTCAGTGCTCCTCTCTAGCAATGACACCAGAGACATTGAAGGTCTGTGCACGAAGCTGGCAGGGAGCTTGGCCCAGGTATTGGTTGTACCACTCTTTTCTTCCCATCATGCAGCTTGCCGTTGATAGTGAGCAGGCTCGTTTCTCAGTCTCCTTTTATTGGTTGGAGGGAGAAGGTCACCCCAGCTCCCAATTTTATACCATGACGTTGGCTATGGTTCTTTCCCGTCTGTCGGGTATGTCTGTTCTCTATCACCCAACAGAATCAAAGGCCTGTTTCTGTTCCTGGAAGCTGATGTAGCCAAAGATTCAGCTCTAGTTTTTACTGTGTGGTTCTGTTCTGTTTTTCTCTTTTTTTCTTTCCCCTTCCTTCTTTCCTTCCTTCCTTTTCTTCTTTCTTTCTTTTTCTTTTGTTCTGTTCTTCTCTCAAAAAAAATAAAATTTTGAGTGAACAAATCCTTTTGATTAAAATTTTAAGAACTTGATCTGTCATTTCTAATTATTCATTTCTAGGGAGGGAGGGGTAGTGAGGACATGTGGGGGTGCAGTGGAATTCAGCTTAAAGCAGCTAAAAAGTAAATGCTAAACACCATCTTGACTAGAAAATACCCAGAAGCTTATGACTAAGGACTTCCCACTGTGCCAAAAACAAATTCATACTAAGCTAAAAGATACTGCATTCTGTGAAGCTAAAATCCCAACAGCATTCCAGAACCCTATTCCACCGTTCTCTCAACAGTGTTAGACGCAGACATGTATGGCTTATGAACCTGCTTTCCTGCTATGTTGTTTTTCCCTTTCAGTCTTTTGTAGGGCTTGATTATCTGAGATGGACTCTTAAGATGACAGCTTACTAAAGATTCTTAAATTCTCTTTGTATAAACAAAAAACTGTTAATCAGCATAATGTTTGACAATTAATTTTGCAGGTTACTTGAAAATGTTCATACGTTACACATTTCACCTCCTGTATTTTACAAGTAGTTGAAGTTTTAGGGTACAAATAAAAAACAGTCTCCTTTACCCTAACTGGATACTAAAACAATTTGAAAAGAGAGACAGGAATCATGACAAGAATCAGCAGTTTATTACAAAGAAAGGACAGGATTGGAAAGCATGGGTTAATTTCCATCCACAATCAGATTTCCTAAAACATCTAACCCCCCTAGAGCTTACCAACCCCAAATCTCAGACTGCCCTTTGCAAAGGCAGAGTGTGCCCTGGAAATTATGTGACTGGGTACACAGGCGATGTGGGCCTCTTAATGACAGGACACCCTGACCCTGACACACTTACTTCTGATAAGATAGCCCAGCCTTGGCTGAGTCACCCACTCTCCAATCCTTTTCTCAAACTCACCCATCAGCTCAGTCTGTCTTCCTCAGGGGAAGAAGGTGTAGGGTGGGCTGGGGGGAGGGGGGACAGAGGGAAGGTGATCTAGGTCGGGTTTCCTCTGAAGCAGATCCTGAGACAGAACTTGAGTACAAACAATTTATGTGGGAAATGATCCCACTCCACAATGGATTGGGAAAGTGAGACCCAGAAGGGATGGGAGCCAATACGGGGCATCAGTGAGCAAGTGGCTACTAGGGGCCCCTGAATTACTGTGGAGAGCACATCTGAAAGCTGCCCCCAGTCAGAGAGGCTCCTGGGGTATTATCAACCAACCCTCCCCATCATCAGAGGAGAGCTGCTCCTGAAGGCAAAGACTCTCCAGTAGTTCTGGTGGCCCCAATTCAGGAGAGCAAGTTCCTGGGGCCAGAGAAAGTCCTCAGGTAGAGATTCTTACTTGGCTTGCAGGAAAAAAGTGGTAGAACTGAGGGGAGTGGTAAGTGTTGTGGGGATATGGGCAGGGGCATTGCCACTTCTGCCAAGTACAAGTTACTCTCCCTGGTACTTCTCAAAAGATGAAGTTACTATTTTATAGGCCATGATTGTGCAATAAAAGCATAACTATGACTTTTCTTTTTTTTTTAAGATTTTATTTATTTGTGGGGCGCCTGGGTGGCTCAGTCGTTCAGCGTCTGCCTTCAGCTCAGGTCATGATCCCGGGGTCCTGGGATCGAGCCCCGCATCGGGCTCCCTGATCGGCAGGAAGCCTGCTTCTCCCTCTCCCACTCCCCCTGCTTGTGTTCCTGCTCTCGCTATCTCTCTCTCTGTCAAATAAATAAATAAAATATTTTAAAAAAAGATTTTATTTATTTGTTTTAAAGAGTGAGAGAGCACGCACGTGCAAGCAGGGGGAGGGGCAGAGGGAGAGAATCTCAAGCAGACTCCTCACTGAGCGTGGAGCCCAATGCGGGGCTCAATCTCAAGACCCTGAGATCACAACCTGAGCTGAAACCAAGAGTCAGGTGCCTAACTGACTGAGCCACCCACACACTCCACTATGACTTTTCTAACATCTTACAATTTCTGTGGGTCAGAAATTTAGGAGTACCTTAAGTGGATGATTCTAGCTCAGGGTCTTTCATGAGGCTGCAGTCCAGATTTTGGCAAGGGCTGCAGCATGTGAAAGCTCAACTGGGATAGAAGATCCATTGTTGAAATGGCTCACTCAGAAAGCTGGTGACAGGGGGCTTAGTTTCTTGCCACATGGACCTCTCCAGGGGTTGTGTGAGTATCCTCACAATATGGCAGCAGTCCCCCCCCCAGAGCAAGTGATCCAAGAAAGAAAAGGGGTAAGCAGAAAGCGACAATGCCTTTTTATGATCTCATCTTGGAAGTCTCATATCATCACTGCCTTTCTATTCTATTTCTAGAAACAAGCCACAAAGTCCAGCCCACGCCCAAGGGCAAGGAAATTAGGTCCCACTTTTCAAAGGGAGGAGTTTAATACAAAGTATAAACAGATTTTAAAACTGTAACAAGTGCCAACAACCTCTATATTCTAAAGTGAGGTGCTTGATCTCACTTGTAATTTTATAAGAGATTAAGATGGAAAGGTCCAGAGAACGTATCTGGAGTTAGTTGTTATGTTCTCTAAATCCTCCCAACATGGGAAAAGGGATGGGCGCCCCTTACCTTAAGCCCAAGTGAAAGGGGTTTTAAGGAGACTCTTTAGAGAGTTGCACCTGTGTGTCCAGGAATGTAAGGACTAAATTCGGAGATATGCTTGAAAAGTCTAAAGGTCAGAGGCCATGTGCATAAACCTATTATAGGAGAATGAGCCACAAAAGCAGGCAAAGGCTTGAGTTTTTCAGAAAAGAAGCATGAACACTGAGGGGAGCTGGCTGGAGATAATCTAGACAAGAGTCACCTTTGAGAAATGCCTGGAGCCAAGTATGACCCTGAGAGAGGGGTGGAGCATTGGAGTGCAGGGACTGAGCTGGGAGTCACAGCTAACTGCCAGATGACAAGTGACAGGTATTTCCCATTTGTAAGGAGCTTCAGGTCAAGGTCTCCAGAGAGAGGACCTCCAAAGACTTGCAAACAAACATCTCACAAGAGACCTTCAAACATCTAGTGTGGCCCTGGGTCACCAGCACTAGATGACAACTGTAACTGCCTCTAATCCTTCAAAACTCCCCATTCGTCTGTTCCCCTGGACCCAGGGGAATTAAACCCCGGAGGAATTAGAAAGCAGCAGCTAGCAGTGAGGACTCGGTGGGAAGGCAACCTTGCTCCCACCCTTCTGTCTGGTCTCCAAAGCATCTGTTAGGCCCAAGTTGGCTGAAGGAGAAACTTCAGAATGTCTGAGCATTCAGAGTTTGCATTATAACAGTCACCTGGAATCATGTAATTATTAGACTGGGCAAGGCTTTTTAATGTCAAATTAGGGAATATTTGTTAGTATTCAAGACCTCACCAAAGCCTTCTCCCCCAACCCAGGATAGAAAAAGAACTTTTTTCCTTCCACTTCTACCTAAGAGCTTCCACATTTACCTAACTATTCTGTTACATTAAATGCACCAGTTACATTTCAAACGTTAGCTGGGGAGAGAACGGATTCTACTGAAATATGAAGCAGGTCATTCTGAAGTGACTAACAAGACACATTGTTTTGCTTCAAGCATTAACAGAAATTCTATGCTATTCATTCTATTTTGAATCCAAAAATGAGAAAGGAAACAATCTTAGTTGTTTATGAAAAATTGGTCAGCTTCAAGCCTGGAGATACAATCCCTGAGGGCCAGCCTAGTGCTAGCCGAGACCTGTTTTCATTCTGTGCATGTCTTCACCACTTGGCTCTTTTCTAGGGATACACTTGCCCCAGAAGGGCTCCATCTGGTGCCGTACTTCACGGCATGAATTTAACTGTTTGCAATCCCATTGAACATGAATTCTGCCCTTCATTATTCTCTTAGTTCCCCTGTTGTTTACACTCACGTGAGAAGCCAGTCCACTTCTGTGTATGTGGGGAAATAGAAACTTTCCAGAAAGGGTTTGAAAAAGATACTCTTTCTGGTCTCAGTGAGTTCACCTGCTAGTCTGGGCAGCAGGCTGGATTTGCCTAGATTCCCCGAAAGGATATTCTTGTTCCTGAGTCTCTTGGATGGGTTTTCGTCCTGTCCCCTCTCAACACGTGGCACCTTGGTACTCTGCTTCAAACACGCCCAGGCACTCCAGGTTCCACAGGCTCCATGTGCTCAGCAAGGTTCTTCTGGCACATTCACTCCTGGAAACACAGGCAGCCCTGCCATCCTCTCTTCAGAATCAGTTAGGAGACTCCGAATTCTTCCCCTCTCCAACTTCTTCCTGCCCTGCTGTCCTCCCTCCCTCACCCTCCAAACAGGAAGGGAGGACTTTACTAGACCAGTGCCAACAATAAATACCGGTTGCTTTGGGGCCTTTTCCCATCAGCATTAGCCAGCTGACCCATCTCCCTAAACCTGTCTTGGAGATTTCCACCCCTAGTTTTTGGAACCACCTTTGCGGTATGGCCTACTCTTAGTTATTTGTTAATTCGCTAATGGCAGTATTTTAGCATATTTGTTATAAAGGAATATATACCTGTTTTTGCCCTTCCCAGTCCTTGTCCATTCATTCATTCATTCATTCACTTGTTCATTCATCAAACACTGCTGAGTTCCTATTTTGTATAAGATCATGTCCTTCAAGCTAGGAAAGTAAAGACTAGGGCAGTGCTTTTAAACCTTGGCTGATCCGTGTAGTCACCCCAGAATCTTAAAAAGAAAATACAGATGCCCTGGCTCCACTCCCCAGAGATTCTGATTTAATTATTCCGGGGCAGAGCCTGAACATCAGCGATTTTTAAAAGCTCCCTCGGTGATTCTAAAGTGCAGCCAGGATTGAGACCATGAGAAGACACGATCATAAATAACTCGGCCAAAATTAAATGCCAAGGATTCCCTAAAAGATTCTGAGAGAATACTCTGGGGGCCCGCGTTTTTCGCCTGCAGGACACTGTCAGCCCCTCAATCTCTACTTACCCCGGGCACACTGGAGCCACGGCTCAGGTGAGAGACGTGTCACATCTGTCACATCCTGAACAAAGGAAAGGTGACAGTATCATTAACATTTTCTCGGCTGAACAACAACGATACCGCCGTTCCGTAGTGCAAGCGCACCACAGTATGGGAAATTGGGTGCTGCCACAGCACAGTGGTCGTAAAACTTTGCCAGGACAAGTTAGAGGCAAGCCTGAATACCTCTGATATTTTTATTGCTAGCTGAGTCTCACTTCAAGGGCGATTACTGCAATTCTATGGAAGCGACAGTTTGTCCGGACTGGAGTAAGGGGGGAGAAAGCGAAGGACATCCCCGCAATCTGCGGGTCCCTCTGCTTCTGTGATATGATGCGCAGTTAAAAGCAAGAGGGGGCTGCAAAGCCGCAGCCCGGGCTTCAGGTCGCCCCCCTCCTCCCCTTCCCCGGGGCACTAAGGCTGGGTCCCTGCTCTGCTCTGTCAGACAGAGGTCCTCAGTGCGAGGCTTGAGGACGTGCCTACTGACTGATGCTCCAGTGGATGCTTTATGCTGCGGGGTTAAAGTTCATTGCCTCTCTTCCTCGGCAGAGAATTCCCTTCTGATGGTGGCGCGGTGAGAAAAGACCACTACACGCGGAGAAAGCTTGGGGCAAGGAGCCGAGGGCGGCGAAAGCGCCGTTCCCCCGTTTCTCCAGCAGAGGGAGCCTACGACAAGCGCGCGGGACGATTATGCAACGCCGAGGGCGCATGCTCGGCCGGGTGACCGCCCCGCCGGCAGGTGCTGACGCAGGCCTGAGTCGGGGCAGAGGGGCACATCTGGGGGCCCATGTGGCCCATTTTCCCTGAGGGGAGATGGGCTCTCAGGACTCTTCATCCTTCCCGTGAAACCCTGGAAACGGCTCAATAGTTCTGGTTGACTTGCTGCTGTGTAGAGCTGTCAGCTGCCCACAAACTGGGTGACACTAGCTCCGCTTGTTCTCCAAAAGGGGCTGTCCTGATTTTAATTTTTTTACACTAAATAATAATAGTTATTATAGGCACCCTTTCCTGAGCAGCTCCCATGTGCCTTCGCTAAGCTAGGTGTTTGACGTGCACCGTGGATCTTTTTCTGCTCTGCATTTTCTCTCCCCCATCCTGCAGCGAGGGGTCCTCCCAGCGCCTCACATCAGACCATGCTCCGGCGTGAATACAGCTTGTTTTTAAAAGGGAGAGAGGGAGGGAGGAAACCAGTCCCTTCCCGAATTTACTGGACTTAGCAAACAGAAAGCTTAAGTTTAGAGAACAAGCAGGGAACTGAATATTGTTTGATTTTCTTCTTTTGAAATCAGTTCCATCTTGCGGCTATTTTACCGTTTAAGATTTGTGTGTGTGTGTGTGTGCGCGTGTGTGCGTTTTGCTTTGTTTTGTTTTCAATTTCCCTCAAATGCCTCGGTGATGATGGGTTTTGATACCGTATTCCAAAGAAGATTCTGGCTTAAAGGGAGACAAAAGGTACAATGGAGTTCTTTTTGGTAGGGTAATAGGGCTGTTTGTTTTATCCTTTTCCCTTCTTAATTATACCATAAGGAAAAATCATGAAATTATTTTTTAAAGAAAAACAAGAAAGAGGTCAAAACCCGGCTTACTTCATTGAAGACGTTAACTGTAGAAAATTTGGAAAGTAGAGATCTGGAAAATAAAAGATAAAATTCACCCATAATCCTTTAGCCTAGAGATAATTGTTATTTAATTTAGTGTATGAACTGAAGGCCCTCTGTTCTAACGTTTTAAATGCTATGCTACAAAGTGTTACAATAGTATACATACTGGTTTATAATCTGTTTTCCTTCCTTAATATATTGTGGCAATCTTTAATACCCGTATAGTATACCTTGTCATATGCCATATAAATGTCACATAACGCATTCAGTTCATACCATAAGGAAGGACATTAAGACTATTTCCATTTTTTTTTTTTTACAATGGTAAACATCACTGGGATAATAGTCTTCATATACATTTGTATTTCCTTAGGAAAATTTCTAACAGAGAAATTAAAGATGAAATTTTAAGATAGTGTGTGTTTGCAAGTGCCCTTCCAGAAACATGGTTCCAATTTGTCTTTTCATCAGTTCTGAGCCAACACCGATATAGTTCCTTTTTGTATGCTTTGCCAGTTTTATAAGTTACAAATAGTATTTTGTTGTTCTAATTTGTATTCCTCTGCTGTTTTCTTTTGAATTTCTCAGATTGTCTTTAAGGACCTTTCTGACAGGCCTAGATTCTGATATAAACAATAAACGATAAGAGTGTGGAGCAGCCAAAGAAACAAGGCCATGCAGTGGGAGGCTCTGGCATTTAAGACATCTGAGACTTGATGAAACAATGCCCCTTGCATAGACTGATGCTTTTATAGAGATTCAGGACCTTTAGTGGGAAGGATTCACAGCCAAGAAAATCAGAGAGAGAGACTGTGCATGGGGATCCCGGTTGGAATAATGCTTAAATTTGGTTACTCAGCTTTAATAACTAAAAGACCCACCATGCGGGACGCCTGGGTGGCTCAGTTGGTTGAGCATCCGCCTTCGGCTCAGGTCTTGATCCCGGGGTCCTGGGATCAAGTCCCGCATCTGGCTCCTTGCTCAGCAGGGAGCCTGCTTCTCCCCCTGCTTGTGCTCTCTGACTCTGATAAGTAAATAAATAAAACCTAAAAAATTAAAAATAAAAGACCCACCATGGCCGGAAAGACTAAACACAAGAATTCTGGTGACTTTTGCTCCCAAGGTGGCCTAACATAAGGTGAGATTGTGGCATGGGGCAAAGAGATGACCTTTCAGAAGTCCTTCTTCACCTGGCGTCTCAAACCCCATAACCGGTTTGGGCATACAGGTGTGTGTGCATGCATAGTTGGTTATGCATGTCTTTGCAGATGTCCTCCCTTCTTATTTTAACTGAGTGTTAAAGAGGCAGGAGCCTCTGCCAGGAAAGAGAGAGACAAGTAGGAGATAGCTCTGCTTTGGGGAAGGCAAGTCAATGTACTGAGCCACCAATTTACTGAAACACAATTTGCCAAACGCTCAATTTGCAAAACTTTGGCGACATTTAAAAAGTTTGTTTTATCCTTGCCCTGTGCTTTCTCCTGCCCCCTCTCAGAGGTTTGCCCAGGCTGTTTTGTTAGAGAGGCAGGGTCAAGCTTACAGCCAGGGACAAGGTGAGGCAGAGGTAGGGGCAGGAACTAAACTAAAATTTATAAACAAAGCCCTCAAAGACTCAGGCTATTGATCATTCATGAAGTTAATTTTAGTAAATTAGCTTTCAACAAACTGGCCCAGAGCTGTGTTATGGCACCTTCTTCTAGAAATATCTCCTTTTCCTTTTCAATCCTTCTTCATCCAAAACTGTACTTCACCAAGACCTTGAGATGGAGCTATTTGTAATTATAACCCCAATGCTCATTACTGACTTTGGGACATAAAAGTTTAACTGTTAGCTGGTTCAATGCTTATATGGAACCTTAGAGGACGTTTAATAATGTTGAATAATACATTCAAAATCCATGAGATGGTGCTGATTTGAAAATAACTTCTCTTACCTATTCCAGCCTGCCCTCCAGCTCCATCTATGGTCCTAGGGCCTTAGCGAGCCCCATTGTTGGACAGAGAGGCCCCTGTTCCTCACCAGGCATGCCCTTTCCTGCAGCCTCTTTATAGCCTGATCACCACCCACTGAACAAAAAACTAAAAATAAATAACAATCCCAGCTACCACCGCTTGCCTCTGCCCCTGGGGTGAGTGACTAAGTGTTCGATCCACCTTTGGACGGAGGCCTTTGAAAGCTTGGAGACTGGCACGGAGGGCAGGTCCCTCATGGTCACCTGGTCTGTGGGAGGAGAGACGGGTGAGCAGACATTTTGCACCAAGATTAGCTTCCTGCCAGTTTTCTCACAAGTTTTCCTAAAAGTACATCTCCTTCCCTGCCTTATTACATTTTCAAAGCCCTCTTCTGCTATGGTAGCCTTGATAGATGCCAGCCTATAGGGAGGATTAAGGTGATGGGGATGGTGGGAAGCGTGAGTCCAAGATCAAAGCTGTCTCACCACAAATGGGGTCAAAGCAGATATTGGGCAAGCTCACATTACTGGCAACACGCTTTTATGGTCTCTGTAAGGGAAATGCAAAGTCTGTTATAGTTATAGTGTCCAGATGGATAAAAATGTGTTTGTAAAAATTTTGATACAAGGTGTTAATGTGCTAAATGGTAAGGTTCCAGAATGGTCATAAACTTGTCAGGGCACCAAGAATGTTGGCAGAGGTGGTACAAGAAGCGAAATCGTGAGTTCAGTGCTGAAATGATTAAAGAAGAGGGAAGAGTGAACTGAAAGACAATGTCAAGGGCACGTTAATGTATGGCCTGAGATGTAAAAGAGGAGATATAATTGAGGAGTGGGTGTAGAACACTTTCATCTATCATGTTGGAAATTGAGCAGGTGACTGCATGAAGTTAACCCTATAGAACTCTAGAGCTGAGGATAATTTGTCTGCAGGGACAAATCAGATTTGCTCTGCATCAAGCATGGAAACATATTAAATATGTAGCCTTTCTGAAGAACCTTATTGCTATATTCATAGATAGAGATACAGGTACATATTTGTGAATTAAGGCAGATCATAACCCAATAGATAGCAGACTCTTTGTGTTCTTTTTTATTTTTTTATCCTCATTCTACCCAACAGAGGGAACAATTTCATGCTTTACAAAAGGCAGTGTCACCTCTGATCTATGAACCATTTTATTTCGAACACAACTTATTGTTACAATTTTGTCTACTGCTTGGTAGGGAAAAGGCCTTTCTATATCTCACTCACCGCAGAGCAATCCAATTTTCTTGTAATATCCATCTGGTGTTTATCTCCATCTCTTGAAGTATAGGGGCCATTAGAATTAGATCAGAAATATTCCATGTAGAATGGAGCCGAGATTCATGTCACTGACAACCAGAGAGAGAGAGAGGGAGGGAGAATAGCTAATAGTGTAACAGGGGCCAAATGGACTCCCTCATGGATCTCTGGAAGGCTAGTATCACATCCTTCTTGATCTGTCCTTGCAAGGCTAACTCTGAGGTCCTGGATGGCATCCACCTTTGGCCTGAGGCAGCAGGGTCTTGACCTATTCTGGTGTAGACCGTGTGGTTAGCTTTTCTCAGCAATCCCCAGAATAAATGGCTTGGTTATACTGTGTCATTTCAGAAGGCCCACCTCAATTCTCCCCCACCCCCATTTATTTGTTGACACTAGTAATTCTTTTTTTTTTTCTTTTTTAAGATTTTATTTATTTATTTGAGAGACAGAGAGATAGAGAACATGAGCGAGGGGTGGGGTGGGGTGGGGGAGTGGCAGAGGGAGAGGGAGAAGCAGACTGCCCGGGGAGGAAGGAGCCCGATGCAGGGCTAGATCCCAGGACCCTGAGATCATGTCTCAAGCCAAAGGAAACGCTTCACTGACTGAGCCACCCAGGCACCCTAGAAATTCTTTTTTTAAGAGGAATAAATCTTTTCATTCTGGTTGAAATAAAGCTTTAAGAAAAACGGTTGGGAATGGTGACATGTAGCTTTTAGCTCACACTCGGCTCCACAGACTTCACAAGGTGGGTCTCAGAACTTCATCCAGGAGCAAGTTTCCTTGCAGGAAAGACTACTCAAGGGTGGTGGGTCATGGGCAGCTTCCAGCAGATGGGGAACAGAGGTTGGAGGTCTCAGAGCCATCTCAGGACTTGGACCAGGGCTTGACCTCCTTTACTCTCTATGGTCTACTTCCAAGACCTTGCACTTTCAAGGAATTCAGTATATGTAATAAAAGCCAAACTACTACAACTGCATTATTTACATTAATAATTTGAGTCTTCAAGTTTGTAGCTCGTTGAAGGACTGTATCAGTTTGTTTCTGAAAATCAAGTGTTTTTCTTTCAAGTCAGGTACTGATGCTGCCCTCGGCGTATGCTGGCGGTCCAGCGAGAGTTATGAGTTATGTGTCGAAACAAGAAGGATCGTCTCGTTATAGAATTATGGCATCGTCAACTAGAAAGGGAGCTACAAGGTCACCTAGTTCAGCCTCGGAGCTGATACTGGAATTCTTTTTATAGCATCCTTATCGGGGACCCTCAAGTCTCTACCCAGGTATTCACCCAGGCTGGGGCTGTCCAGAGCCGAGAGAAAAGCCCATTGCGCTGCCCAGGAGCCTCAATTGTAGGAAACATTTGTGTTATTTTGAGTCAAGATATGTTTTTGTATAACTTTGGTTGATTGGTGCCCCTCCAGCGACCCAGAAGACGGTGCATTGCCTTTGACCTCTGTGCCCCCTGACTGAAAGTCAGCCACAAAATAGAAAGAGCATTAGAGTAAGTTCCCGGAGTCCCAGATTTGCTTCTTAGCTCTGCCGAGAATCAAATGAATGACCTGAGCTTAAATTCAGTATTTCCCTAAGGATGTCATTGGTGAGTTTCTTTTTAAAGATCTGCGTCTGTACATTTCAAGTGGAAAATTTTGTTAACACATTGAAGTATTTTAGTTTAAACAGAGATACAGTTTAACTATTAATTTTTATAATGCAAAATTTCAAACATATACAGAAGTCCATGTGATAGGATAATGGAAGCTCCTGGTAGTTAGCACCCAACTGTAAACATATCCACTTGTGATTAATCTTATTTCACCTTTGTCCTCACCCAGTGTCCCTCCTCCCTGGGTTTGTCTTGAAGCAAATCCCAGATACCATGCCAAATCATCCGTAATGATTCGCAGTTTCTCTAAGATCCAAGGACTCTGACTTTGTAACAACCCCAATACCATTATTATCTTCTCCCAAATTAAAAATAATTCCTAAATATCTTAATTATACAGGAGGTGTTCACATTTCTCCAACATGTACAACCCCCTACCTTGCCCCCCACCTTTCTCTCTGTCTCTCTCCGCTTCAATCAGGAGGCAAATAAGGGCCTGTCGTTACAATTAGTTAAGTTTCTTTTAACCTATAGGTGCCCCTTGTCCATTTCATTTTAATTTTTTTCCTTATAATTTTGTTAAGGAAACTAGGTTATATGTAATTAGTATACAATTGAAAGCTTTGTGAATTTGTGCTCTTTTGTTGCTTTTTTCATTTTCACTGGTGTATCTTTGTAGTAATATCCTAGAAATGGAATTTCTGGATTAAAGGGTAAGTGTACATGTAATTTTTCAAAATATTGTCAACCCTTGCAATATTGCAAAATATCTTTGTAGGTCTTATGCCACTTTGCCTTCTTGCCTCCGGGAAGGCTGTTAAACTGATGATGTTGGAGGTTGCTAAAGCTCTAAAATTATGGAATAATTATTTGATGAGACCTCCCATGTTTCCATGGGTCTTCTCTTTTCCAGGCTAAACTTATTTTGTGTCTCGCATATTTGAGAAATATAACTTCTGTGTCTGCAGCCATTAATAAAATTCTAAACAGGAGTGGATTGAGTAGGACACCTTGACAAGTATCAGGAGAATTCCAGGCTGACATTGGTTGAGCATCTTGAATTTATTTAAATGTGCATCTCACATTTTTCCATCAGACTATCATGAGATTATATCCAGTGGCACTCAAAATTAAAATAGACTCATCTACATCTTTCCTCTAAAGGACAGTGTGGTGTACTCGTTGGGGTGACCTCTGAACTTAGGCTACTTGGGCTGTATCTTGTCTCCATCATTGGATTGGTTATTTAAACCCCAGTGCCTCAGTTTCACCATTTGCAATATGAGGATTTTAATAGCACTTGTTGTGATGATTATAAAAGATAATACATGTAGAGTACCTAAAATAACACCTGGCAAGTAGTAAATCTTTCCCAAGCATTTGCTATTAGATGAAAACTACTAATCTGATAACAAGTTCCAAATAAATGAAGGTAATTTGGCAATAATTATTCTTTCTGAATGTGTCTTATCTTCTATAGAGCCCCATTTCCTTCCCTAAGTACTTTCAAGGTGACTTAGAATTCTTTTAAAGAGTTTTTCCTGGGATTTACATGCACTTGTCTCTAGTCCTTGAAACCCATCTGTAGTTTCTGGAAATTTTATCAGGATTAGGTTCAGCTGTATGACAGATACTCTATTAATAACATAATCTCATCCAGATAGACGTGTTTCTTTGTTTTGTTTTGTTTTGTTTTTTTCTGAAATAAGAGAAATCTGGGGTACACGGTTCAGAGGCAGACATTCCACAGAGCCATGAAGAATCCAGGTTTTAATTGCCACCTTCACTATTCTCAGCATGTGACTTCCCTCCTTCAGACTCTGCTATGGTCCAAGATGGCTTCATTACAGGAAGACGGTAGTCAGAACAGCAAAGAGATGACAGAACCACTCTTTCCAGCACAGGGATCTTGGTCAACCCAGAAATCATATTAACACCTGTCCTAATATTTCATTGACCAGAATATTGTCACATGGCCATAGGAAGCTGGAAGAGAGGCTGAGAAATGCATACAGTTCACTGAAAACATTGCCCCCAAATGAAATCAATTTAGTTAGTTCTCTTTAGGTCACTGCTGTTCTGTTACTAAAGAAGAAAAGGAGACCAGCTATTGGGATAGGCAACCAGATGTCTCTGCCACAGTATTTTTACACCTTTTGACACCTCTCTCATTCTCCATGTGTCATCCCACATTGTCAACAATGATGCTGGGATCTCATCAGCAACTTATAAGAACTTGGGATATTTCTCCAAATAGAGCAATGAAAGAAACGTGGTGGGGGCTAGAGTTGCATTAGAGTGGGTGCTGGAGTTGTGAAGGTGAATAAAATAGGGCCGTACTTTAGTCCCTTTTGTAAACACTGCACCATGTGGGTCTGTAAAAATTGATTCTTCTTTATGCACTGGCTCTTCCTTTTTCTGATCTAACCACTTTTGGAAGTAGACAGTGAGCCTTTTCCTATGCACTATTTCCTTAAACTGCTTTATTATCAAGGTCTTCCAAGATTGTATCATTACAATGTTTTGAGAATCTCATTCCTTTTGAGTTGTCTTTAATTTTTAAAACCTCCAGTTGTGGAATTGTTCCTATTTTTTTTTCTCTGATCACTTAAAAACCTGTGTATTGTGTTTTCTCTCTATTTCCCTACAAGTTTATTACGAAAACTAAGATGACATTGTTACTTTCTCCCAACGTTCTTTACCATTTCCCTTCACCTCACATTTTATTCCCAGTTGCTCAGACTTCAGTCCATAACGGTAATTTTATTTTTCTTTTCTCTACCTTATGAAAAGTGAGCCTTGTGAAAAAGTAAGTTAAGAATTTCTCAGAAGACCTGCATTCATCAAGATGGTTCTTTCTGCCAATATTCAGATGATCAAATTTTAAAATTGAGCATTGACTATGATTCAGTTACATTGTCTGCATGCATAGAAAAGGGGAAAACTACCACTGTATGCATGGGGTAAAAAAATCAGACCAAGTGATCATTATGTGATAATGTATTAATAATAAATGGTATAATGAACCAAAAATGAGCTTGGCAAAACTCCCAGGTACTTTTCATAAAATAATTTCCATGATCTGCTTTGCCTGTGAAGAGTACAATACATTATCCCACATTTACTTAGGAGTGGAGGGCTGGCACAGATCCAAGGACTGGAATGGTGACTCTATGGTTGGCTCTACAGCTCTCCAAAATCCTTGGCCTTTCCCCCTTAGAGAGTATGTATTTGTGGGAAGGAGCCTAAGACCCTGACTGTGCTCCACAGACTGAACTCCCATGTCCCTGAGCTCTTCCCAGCAAACAGGCATGGGAGCCCCTCTGACAGCTGCAGAAATCCAGCTTCTGGGAAGAGTGGATGAGTTTCTGTTGTTCATTTGAAATGATGTAGTATAAATGCACATAGCAAACTGTATGAGATCTAGTAATATATTTCCTTGTTACATTATCCAGCAATATAGTACTAAAGTTGACCAGTGGATGAAGCTGACCTTCAGAGGTCTATGGTTGGCACAAGAAATAGTCAATATACGGGAGAAATCACAGTTACAAAAGGAAAAGCTGGGGCTTGCTTCTCACTCCAAATCCTGTATTCCACAACAAGGTCAGCACCTGCTTTGATTGTACCAGTCATCAGTCCTCCAAGGAGTTGTAGCATATGTCCTTAAATCTTCAAATATGAATTTATGTGTTAGAATGAATTACGTGTGACAGGCCATGGAGAGCACAGAAGAACTATGGCTGGAGTTTATGAGTAATCTGGTTTGGACATCAGATCCATGAAGTGGTATTGCTGACATGCACCAGAAAGGCTGCTCATGCCTTCAGCACAAGAAGGGCAGTGGAAGTGAAATGGAGCTATTCAATGAGAAGCTCAAGCCCTTAGTTGGTTTGCAGAGTGCTTTTGTCTAGCCACACGCATTATAAATTCCATATTTCAAGTCTATTTCCATGAACGGGGTTTTGAATGGGGTTTCATTCACTTCCACACACTCATTTAACCCACTGAGTGGTTCTAAATTATGGGTGCCAAAAAAGTAATTATGTAAGGAAGAACAGAGCAAAGCTATCAGGGACCTCTTCAATTATCTGACTTATATGGTCCCTCTGAGAAGTGTTGAGCAGAGGCTTGGTAGAGGAGTGGAGAAAACCAACTTGGCCATCTATCTCAAAGTCACAATGGCTATTGTGCACATAGCTATGAACTTCTGGATTGGAAAAGCTAATTAGCGTGTTAATAGGTGAGGTCAGAGTAGAGGTACATTATCTGGGCCCATAAACTAGCCAAGGAAGAAGCCAACATCCTAAATTATCTTTATGGGGCCAAAACTACAGAGTCTAAAAAGCAAAGGAATGCTTAGACATAACATATTTGCCATAACAATCAAGCCTTTATTACATTTCTCTGTGACTTTATCGTGTATGCCTTTCTCTTCCCACTAGCCAAGATGGTATTTGTAGAAGTGTATTACACACAGTTTCCTGTGAACACTCAAACTGGGCTCCCCCAAAGAGGTGTCTTCTGTGAAGCCCAGGGAGTTCCTTCATAAAGATTCTTCCTATCTCCTGGGTCACAAGGAGACCTATTTTTTCCCACAGAACTACTCATGTTACAAAGGGGTTCTTCCTGTCATTTCTGCTTGAGACATTTGCCTCTAAAAGGCACCATAGCCTATGGAAAAGGAGTTTGAGTTTTTGTTTGTTTTTTTTGTGGGTTTTTAAGGATAATGCTATTCATTACTTTATTGAGGAAGGTAATTGATACACAACAGATGATTTATTTTGAGTTCCAAAGGGAGCCAGCAGCAAAGTTAATAATGGAAATAATTGAATAGGTACAGATATAATGCCAATCACTGGCAGGCTATTTCAAGATCACAAGTGATCTCCTTATATATTATTTCTATAACTGTACTTTAATTATTACCAGATGCTATTTGTTGTGTAGCAAACCTTGAATATGTGCTGTTAATGTACCACATGGGGGTCAAAAATAAGGTGCTCCTTCAAAAGTTAAGGAGAATACATGTGCAAGAGATTATTTTGCTTACTTAACTGTACATTAAATGGCATTCTCTTGTCAGTAAAATGGAGAAAGTGGATAAGAATAATTGGCCAAAACTACTAAGGTAAAACATTATTTTAAGTACATTATATTTTCATTCAAAACTAGGTGCTCATTAAATAATTATAATAGAGGCTGCTCTCTGAAGATTCACTAAATTTCTTCTTTCACTTTTTCTAATGTATTCTTCCCATGCCTGTCTATTTCAGCATAACATTCGCCAACACGTTTAAAGTCCATGAGCTCTTTAAAATATTGGATTACAGAATCTTAGAACGAGAATTATCTACAGATTAGTTGAGCTGATGATATTCATGTGTAGCCAGGATGAGTCACTTTTTTTCAGCTTGCAGTTTAAGATCACATCCTTTTTTAATTTCTACTCCCTCTCAATTAATTTGTGAAGCCCCACAATTTTTATTGGAAAAATACCCAGCTCACTTTAATCAGGTTCCGTCTTACCAACTTAACCAAGAACACTACGTGGTTACTCGTTCCAGAGTATTCACTCTATACAAGAAGGACAGTTGGTGGGTCAGAGGGGAAAAATACAAAATCTGGTCAATGCACATACAAAGTGGACACCAAGCTCTACTGCTGGAGACCAGATCTGCATAATCTGAATTGATTCTTCTTGCCTAACACTCAAGACCTTTTTATTGTACTAAAGTAACCAGTGCAGTTTATCCCATCGCTTTTCCTTTGCTTCTCTAAAGCCCCAGGGATTCCTATGCAAACTGATGCACCTTCTCTTTAGGATTTAGGGAGGGCAGCCTTCCTCAAGTGGTTGGAGGTCTTGGTCTGTTCTTCCCCCAGGACAGTAAATGTCTCTCCAACGTACACAGGCATCACCAAGAGGGGCTTCAGGTCACCCTGGGCAGAACTAAGAATATCTGCCCCAAGGTACCTCACACAAAGAAGATGGTGTGCTTACAAAAGGATTCTACCCCACTCAACACCTAGTAACATCTGGCATTCCTTTGTTTTGCACAAATTCTAAAAGTGAGGGATAGAAATATTCCCAGGTCATGTCTTTGCTCTAGCCCCAGTTAGTTTTCGTGACCTTGGGCAAATCGCTACCTTTCTCTGTAGGGACAGACTAGGAATTTTCAATCTTCTTTAATAGAACAGAAGTTTTAAAAGTTTTTTTTTTTTAAGTTGCAAGATTTTTTTTTTTACCTGAAATCTTATAAATATGAACTTTTACCATAATATTCTTAGGTGTTGCTGAGCCATAACTTTTTTTTCTAAAAATAATTTTTAATATATGACTCTGAACCCCTTAATTTGTCTTATGTAGGAAACTTGATTCAACCAATTCCATTTAAATTGAATAAAATTTGGTGATTTCTCAGTCACTATAAGTTAAAAATTCAGACATATTCAAGACCACATAACCTTTTTCTACTTCCTCATATGTAGAGGGACATGATAAAATTGAACATGGTAAAATTGAAGACGGTGTTTCCAAGGGGAGTCAGGACTCTTTATAATTTCACATTTGTGTACCAACTGTAGCAAATGTCCCAGGCTTTTTATATATACACATATATAAAATTTGTGTGTGTGTGTGTATGTGTGTATCCTACTCATTCTGTTTCTCTGGAGAATCCTGACTGATACAAGTAGGTTAAGAGAAAAGAGACCTAGCTGTCCCCCTACTCCACTCTCCATATAACTTTGGCAATTCACCTGATCTCTCTGCCTTAGCTTCCTCATTAGTAAAATAAAGGAATTAGATGATTTCAAAGCTTCTCCCACTTCTGAAGTTCTATGACCTATGAATTCTGAATGCTCAGGTTCTTGGACTCTCCCAAGTCCTTTAGAGCAATCCCTATAGCTTCTCAAAAATAAATATCAGCACAACTATAGTCTTTAGCATTTCTACAACTTACAAGCAATTTAAGTAGCCCAAGAACACTGGGCTTGCTGCCACTTACTTTAACCTCTTAAAGCGATCTCTGGACATAAAGGTTTTGCCTTCTACTCTAAAATCAACAACATGAAGTATTACAGCCAAAAAGGGGACAACCTGGATTTGAGACTGAAGTGCATTGGAAGTCAGCCAAGCAAGATTTGGATACTCTGAACTCTGAAAATGACTCACCAAGTCCCCCTGGTTTAGTCATTTCAGTCTCCTGTGACTTATTCTTACCTCCTGTAAAGTGGACATAACAACATCTTCACTACTTACTTCAGGGGATGGTTCTGAGGTGATAAATCCCAGGAGCTGACCAGACCAGACCTACGTTCACTTAGTCACCTGCCACCAGACACTGTAGCTAGAGGTGACCCCAGACCAGAAAGCCCTTCATTCCTGTTAGGGAAGTGTGACACACTCTCTAGCGTCCATTTGATCATATGTGTATGCGTCTATATGTATATTGATATCTTAGCACATAGTATACAATGTAAATTAGTCATCTTTTGTTATCACGGTAATCGCGTTTAGAATCTTAACACCTTTGTTTATGCCATTTCTCCTTCTTGAATGCCTTTTTCTTCAATGAATAAATATCCAGCAAAATCCAAACTTTTTTTGTGGAAAAAAAAAACATCACTCTGATAGGAGTTTCCACACCTACTTTTATTGTAGTTATTTTTTTGCATGTAAATTTTTCTGCTAAGCAAATGCTCCTGTGGGTCACCACACTGTGTCTTATACATGTTTGTACAGTCCCAAAGCAGCTATCCTACAACACTTCACTTATAGAAGTCAATAAATATTAATTAAAATTAAATATTAAAAATAAAAATTAAATGCTCAGTATGTAATTGATAAATAATTAATGAAAACAGGGGTGCCTGGGTGGCTCAGTCATTAAGCGTCAGCCTTCGGCTCAGGTCATGATCCCAGGGTCCTGGGATCGAGTTCCGCATCGGGCTCCTTGCTCAGCGGGGAGCCTGCTTCTCCCTCTCCCACTCCCCCTACTTGTGTTCCCTCTCTCGCTGTGTCTCTCTCTGTCAAATAAATAAGTAAAAATCTTTTTTAAAAAAAATGAATTAATGAAAACCAACCCAAGAGCCCAAAAATCAATTCTTCGCTGTGTAGCTTGCTTGATTTTGGCTTGCCATGTGGTTCAGGCAGGGCAGAGGGTATTTCTAGACTTGCCTAAAGTAGTTGTTGTTACATATCTGATGTCATTAAACCCACAGCCCCAACTGCCCCAGAGTCCATTCCATTTCTGAGCATGTCTGTTGGGCAGAAAGTAAAAATCTTTATAATAGGACTAGACATTTTAATAGCCCCTGGAGAAATAAAAGCACTTTCTGAAGGTTATTTTTTTTTTCCTGAACAAAAGCAGTCTATGCATAGAACAGCCAGGAAATGTGTAGTAATTAGAAAAAATATTATGCTATTCCCCTGCAATCATAATACTGATAAATGACATTTATTGAATTTTTATCATATGCCAAAGTATTGGATGCATTATTTCATTTAAGCTTCTCAGTAGGCATCATTATCTCAGTTTTACAGACAAGGAAACTGTGATAGAAAGATGTCAAGTCAATGGCTCAGGGCAGCAGTACAACTCCCAAGTGATAGAATGACATCTTGGCCACGACTAGAGCTCCCTATCTGGACATAAACATTTGAAGAATTTCAAAACAAGATGGCTTCCCTATTCTGGGACTCAACCTTTGCTTTCCAAGATATTTGAACACGAAAATGAATAGGACTTATCATGATCACTGTATAACCTCTGTTCGTTAGCCCTGAACCTTAGTTATCTTCTCTTTCTCTCTCTCTCATTTTCTTTGGAGGAAAAAAATGAAAATGAACTAGGTTTCCAAGAGTTGTCAACCATAGTCACTAGAGGGGTTTCCCAAATGCTGCGGATAAACAGGACTGTATGACTTTTTGCCAGGGATTTTCTGTGTATGACTCAGGCGTCAACAGCCAGCAGAAGCCAAGCAGCAAAGATACCCGTTGTCAGGTGTCACTGCTCCCCAGAGGGGCAGGGACTCCCCGGTTGTCTGTATGGCTCTGCCAAATGCCGGAGATACAAACTCCTTCCTGCCACTTTCTCCCACCAGGACAGGCACCAAAGAGCCCGTCGGTAAACTCTTTCACCCAATAGGGGAGGGAGGCTGAGAGGCAGCTGCTAGTCAAGCCAGGTGAGAGCAGAGGGAGAGAGGGGCATGTGGGGTTTGGTATACAGGGAGCAAGCCTGTTCTTCCCACACGTGGTGCACTTTTTATTAAAAGGAAATACAGATTGGGAATTCCGATCATTGAAGAGGCCACACACGGCACAGAAAACATAACTAGATGTTGAGTCTTCCACAAAGGGACCTCTGTATGACTAAGTGATCTATAAACCATCCTATCATGAAAAACTACTCCCATTTGTTCTATCACCAAACCCAACGCTAAGGAGCTGAAAGTTGAATGCAGCGTGTCTCTTCTTCAAACAGCCTTGGAGGGTCACTTATACTACTTTTTTCTTTTTTAACCATTGCCTGACAGCTCCATCTGTTACTGATCCATAAAAGGTGCAGGTTTTTGTGCATTCCATGCATTTTATAGACATTGGCAACACTGGGCTCTTTCCTGTTTATGCCACTCTCCAGCATATTTTTTTCTCTAGTTCCTAGGCAGATATCTTTTCTGATGACACAGGCAAGGCACATAATAATTCTGGATTTCAGCATAGAAGCCCCCTGCAATACTGAGAGCCAATGACCTCAGCCTGCTCTGTACAGTAAAATATAGGGTGGCCTTAGCAAAAGGAGTCAGCCGAGTGTTTTACAAGAGAAGAAACTATAAAGAGTGTTTTTTCAGAGTTTTCTCTTGCTATAATCCACTCAGGTCATATTTTATTGGTGCTCATTACCAAGGCAGAGAGTGATAAATGTGGAAACCATAGAAACATATTATGTCCAAATTAATGTTGCTTCGAAACCCTAGTGACTCACGCTGTGAAACACTACACATTATCCATCAAGGTGCCTCTTGGACTTTCATCAGGAGGGCTTTTTACATGCTCATTCTAGGCTCAAGTTTAGCCACAAACTCACTGGGAGAGTAGATGGGCCTCCGAAGTAAAAGGCACCACAAATCATCAGAAGTTTCCTAGAACTGACGAAAAGATGCCACAAATTGCACATCATCTTTGACCAATTTTGTTCAACTTAATACCTTAAGTTATAAGGAATATTTAAATATGACTAAATATTTAAGACATTTATAGTGCTTGACCCTACCCTCTCTTTTTATGTTTGTTTGTTTATTTATTTATTTATACTTAAATTTTGTTAGCATACAGTGCAATATTGGTTTCCGGAGTAGAATTCAGGGATTCATCACTTACATACAACACCCAGTGCTCATCAGAAATGCCCTCCTTAATACCCAACCCCCATCTAGCCCATCCCCCACTCACCTCCCTCCATCAACCCTCAGTTTGTTTTCTATCCTTAAGAGTCCTGTATAAGGATGCCTGGGTGGCTCAGTCGGTTAAGCGTCTGCCTTGGCTCAGGTCATGATCCCAGAGTCCTGAGATCGAGTCCCACATTGGGCTCTCTGTTCAGGGGGAAGCCTGCTTCTCTGCCTTCTGATCCCCTGCTTGTGCTCTCTCTCTCTCTGACAAATAAATAAATAAAATCTTTAAAAAAAAGAAAGAGTCACTTATGGCTTATTTCCCTATCTTTTTTTCTTTTCCCCCTTCCCATATGTTAATCTGTTTTCTTTCCAAATTCCACATATGAGGCCCCCACCCTCTCTTGAACCAAATCATTTGCCTCTGCTTTTTAAACTTCATATAACTACATGCATTGTCAATGTAAATATATCCATGTAAACATTAAGTTTCAATACTCTACATCTGATAAAAATAAATACATCACAGTAGGTTATGAAATTTGTGAGTTTCCCAAACTTAAGAACACATAAAGCCAACACCCCACCTCAAAGAGTGTCATTAAAACAGGTTAAAGATTCCTCTTGCATACATAACGCTGAACGTTATTATATACAGTCTTGAAAGTTAAATCTATTTCTTAACTAATATATGAGCTCAAAATATAACATTATATAAACACAAACTTTTGGGTAGTTTAAATATAAATGATAGTCTTAAATTTTTGGTTACTATTTTTGTCAGAATCAATGATGCAAAGTTTCTGCAATGTAAGTGAATAAGAATAGGAGTTTTCAAAATAAACATCAAATATTTATTGACTGTGTACAAGGTACCTATTTAGGTGATGCCATCTCTGTGGGATGGATGGCAAAGCTAGGAGAGTCTTGGCCACTGCCCAAGCCCCGCTACATATTTCCATCCGATCTCATCATCCTATCTTTTCAGATAGGCCAATCTCCTATGACGATGACAAATCAAAAATCAGAAGACTGATTCTTCTGACGATGGTAACTTTGATATGTGGCTGAAGTTTGAATCATCATTTAAAGCATGCTGACATAAGCATAGCTAAAATGGAATAAACTTTTTTAATTTTTTGTATTTTAATAACATCTATCTTTCAAAAATAGTTACAAAAGGAATAAATGTTCTGTGCAGATAACTTAAGGAGTAGGAAAATCACAGAGAAGCACTCGTTATCTATAACCTAGCACTGATATATAATCCTTTACTTTTTGCTGTTTACTATTTTTTTTCATTTGTTTAAATATTGTTTTACAAAAATAGTGTCATATACTCTGATACCCTACATTTTATTTTTTGGCTGTAAATTGTGAATATATTCTCTTACCAGTAAGCATTTTGTAGTAACACTTTCAATGACTAAATAGAACTCTACAGTAAATATATAACAGAATTTATATAATCCCCTACTTAAAGAAACTTTAGACTTATTTAAATTGACCCTTTTATGAATTATGCTGATTGAATATATTTAATTTTGACTCCATCTTTAACTATTTACTTCGGATAGACCCCTAAAACTAGTAGGTCCAAGTGTATAGACATTTTAAAGGCTTAGGAAATCTATTTTCAAATTGCCCTTTAAAAGTTTATTTCAATTTACTTACTCCTCAGTATGAAAGTGCTCGCTGTCCCACACCTTAACCAACCCTAGGACTTATGAATTCTTCAAGTCTACCCATTTGATAGGGGTCCCATTATTGTTTCAGTTTGCATTTCTATATTAATGATATTTAACATTTTTTCATGAGTTTGATGTTTTTTAAAAAAATAACCTGTGTGAATTGCCTGTTCATATGCCTTTTGCTTTTTAAGATACGTAGATGACTATCTTTTCCTTCTCGATTGGTAGGAGCTTTCCACTTGCTCAACACAGGCTGAAGCATTTCCCCCTGTTGGTCACTTGCCCTTTAATTCTGTTCATCTCATACTATTGAAGGGCAGAAATCCTCATGATAGCTCATCAGATCTCATCTGTTTTCCCTTATAATTTCTCTTTTCTGTTTTATTCTTTTAAAGGGCTTTCTGAACCCAAGACATTTGTTCATATTTTCTGGTGGTGCATTTAGTTCTTAAATCCACTTTGAATGTATTTTGGTATATAGTAAAACACAGTGCTTGCTCCCATATTTGCATCATAGAAAGTGCACACAGAAAATGATGATTTTATGGCACTCGGTGGTAAACAAATGAGGTTGTTCACAGAATTTATTAGCCACCCCTGTCTCTGAGGAGATGGCATCCCAGCTCATCTACAACCCACTCCCGGCATGCCATTGGCACTTCTGCTATAAGTAAAGACATGACCTTTTAAAAAATAATCAATCATCCAAGTTATTGAATAATTCATTCTTCCTTCACCCATTTGAAATGTCATTTTCATTATATGCTAAAAACGTGTATAGGTGTGTCTTCTTCTGGTGTTTCTACTGTTTCATTCATCTGTGTGCCTGTCCTGACGCCAACACCACCCATTTCATATTTCATAGCTTTGTAATATGTTCACATCGTTGGCGATGAAAGTTTCATCTTAAAATTTTCTTTAAAAAATGGCGAGTCTCAGCTCTTTATCCTTCCAAATGAACTTTAGAATGTTTCTCAAAAATTCACATCTTTAAGGGGGATTGAATTAAATATAAACATCATTTTGGAAAGCATTGATATCACACGATATTTTGTTTTTCCATTTGGAAGACATTTATTCACTTCATCTGTGTGACTCTCAATGAAGTTTAGTAGTTTTTTTCCAAATGGGTAGACACTTCTTTTAAGGTCATTGCTATGGATTTTTAATTTTTGTTGCTATTTTTAATGATATCTTTTCCCTACTATATTTTCTAGATGACTATTATTGGCATAAAGGAAAACCATAAACAGTTAATTTGTACAGAGTCACCAGACCATTAAATTTGGTCCATCTGCTTTGCCATATTCCATATGTGAGAACACCAATATGGAGGAATACACTGTCCTCTGATAACAGTCTTGGGAGTGTATAGCATAAACTCAGAGCATAATTCCACATCATTTGAGTGGCTTCTTATTTTTTTAAAAAATATATTTGTATAAATGGCATTCCATGAAAAAACAGAATCACAGAATATTCTTTTCATCTTCTCAATTTGATTTTAGCTTTTATACCTAAAAATGTTACAAGATATATTCTTAAAAAAACAAATGGTATGAAGGCTAAAATATTCCGTATAGTTACTTTAGAGTTTACAGGCATTTAGATTTTTTTATAAACCCCTCTGCCTGAATATTTCCCCAAATTATTTCCATACTCAGTAGTGATCTCACCAATGGTGCTTGTGATGGCAAGGGACAGAGATAATTAGAGCCAAATGGGTGAATTTTATAAGCAAATCTCCTTTTCCTACAGTGATATCATTACTTAAAAATCAAAAATTTCAATAAACCATTTCAAAAGATCAAATCAAGTCCCCAAGTCAGGAAACAAACAGCTCTCAGTTATTTCTTCTTCCAAAACTGGGCCAAAAGAAAGTAGCTGAGCAGGTTGTAAAATGCTATTGGCATCTTGCAGAGGGATGACTATCTTCCAGGCTTGCAGATACTGTGTTTTAGAGAAAGGGAGAGAAATCAGCAGATCTGAGTTTTCCTGGGACTAGACTAAACAGATTTTTAAACCAGTTATACTCAGCTACTTCAGGTGCATGAAAACGGTTCTCGGGCTTTATTGAATTGCTGGTTAATACACAGGAACTAAATTAGGTCTATAATTTCAGATGTCCTTTTTCAAGGACTCATTTTTCTGTCAATAAAATTGACAACAGAGACCAGCACAGTTCCTTAGCCCATTTCTGACCGGCCTTCTTGTATCATGTGACCCAGTCCAGTGTTGCCAGATAGAAGCTACTATTCTCTACTGGTGTTTTTATGGAAATAAGATTAGAGAAATGTAGCCTGAGCAAACCCAGGGAAGTCTGCAGTGGACACGAGGGATGGCATCAATCATTCACCAGAAGGTCTCACATAAGACGTTTTCATTGATAGTGCAGACTTTATTTGTGTATTAAAAGATGAAGTACATTGCTTTTCTGGTAAAAGTCATCTCCTTTGGCATGGAGCTCCTTTACTGCCCTCAGAACGTCCTAAAAGATTCAGATAGTTTATCTCTTCTTGAGACTAGAGAAGAATCTCTAAGATGAAATGGGGAAGTTGGGTTTAACCATGAATTGAAGTCACATAAAGAATTTGCAAAATGTGCTCATCACAGGGAAAAAACTCTAGTAATCTTTTTCAAAGGGGGAAAGAAAAAAGGATAACCCTCAGCTTTATTCCAACATTTACTCCTTTGATGCCAATGTTGTCCTTTACTGGTTAATGTACTCAGATAGACGGTACTCATTCAACATTTAAAGACAGACAAAGGGACAGCTATATAAGTTTGCCAATGGAGTCACATAGTGATACGCTGAATAAAAGCCACCTAGATGATAATCCATTTCCCGAACACATACACCCCTCCACTTTTCGAAGAGAAAAGTGAAGAGGCCTAGAGAGAACTATGAGGTCAAGTACACAGTTTATATCACTAAGATATGAATACATGTTAAGTGCCATTAATTTTTTAAATTTAACTAATTAAATGAAAAGATACAAGAATATTTTTTCAAACTGATGCTAGTTGTTCAAGAAATAAAAATGACTTTTAAATATATGATTAAGATGCTCATTCTCATTCAAAGTAAAAAAAAAGAAAAAAGAAAATAAATAAGATAACATTTTGCATGGATTAAATTTGCAACAATATATATATATTTTTAAGTTAAATAACATGCTCATTGACCAGGGTATGGGAAACTGGCATTCTTATCTTTTGCTGTTGTGACTATAAGTTGGTAGAAGTTCTATAGAGACCAATTTGGCCATATCCACCAAAATTACAGATGCAGCCTAACGTTTCAGTAAGTGCTAATTTTAGGAAACGATTCTACTGATGTACTCCCACTCATGCAAAATGTCTTTGGAACAAAGATATTAATTGAAGCATTGCTGGCAATACCAAAACCAAAAAACAAACAACAAACTTGAAAACAAGTGTGCATCAGTAGAGAGCTATTAAATATATAGCCTTGGCTTTTAGATATGAACAATGATATAAGGCCTCTAAGAAGGATAAGGCAGACAACCATGTAAAAATTCATGGGATACAAATTTAATGACAAAACCAAAATGCAGAATAATGTGCAAAATATAATTCTATTTCCACATATAGTCTTATCAGTGCATAGATTAGCTCCAGAGGGATGCATAAAAAAACAACAAAAGTGGTTACATATGGGGATAAAAATGAGAAAACGTTTAAATTTATATCATACACAGATGTTACCCAGAGCAAAAAAAAAAAAAAAAAAATTAATGAAATTAAACAGAGAAGGAAAGAGAAAAAGAAAGAACATAAAAATAATTCTTTGTGTACAATCAACTCAACATGAGTAAAATGCTTACTGTATGGAAGGCAATAGGACTTTATTGGTAATTATTCTCTCTGTTTTTATAAGATTTTAGATTTTAAAGAATTTTCCCAAAGCTGATGCCAGGAGATCTATGTTCCAAAACTTGGACCCATGCTGACTCATTGCCTAATTGTGAGGAAGTCGTTTTATCTTTTTATACTTTTATGTCTTACTCTTTGTACAATGACTATAAAACTTCTATCTTTCTATCTTTTCAAAATCAAATGTAATGCTGAAAAATAAACCATAGAATGGAATGATTTTTCTTTTTTAGCAAGCATGCTCCATAGTTCTAAAAATGGTTTCCTTAGAATTCTTAGAGAAGGAGTAGATTATTTTAATGTTAATCTTTTTAATTCAAAGAATTATTTTCTTAAACCTTTCTTTTTTCTTGTGTTTTCTCTGATTTGAGTTAACATATTTTAGCAACTTCTGTTCTCATTTGGGTTTTTGATGTCAGGCTTTATTTAGCTGCTGTCGCCAATGCAGTGAGTTACCCAACCTTTTGACATTGCCAGTCTCATCCATGCAACTACCATGTGCCTGCCCAGGACCCTGGGGACTCTGTTTTCATACAGTCCCACCATAATTTCCTTTCAGATTTCCACCAAGCCAGGATCTTGCTCAGACTGTTTTTAGTTCTGCTGAGGCTAGGAGCTGCTGTCAGCTCTGATTAGATCCTATTTCTCACTACAGGTATATTGTGGAATGAGCTTCCATAATAAAATTTAGTCTGAAATAGACGGTGTGCTAAAGGTCAAACTAAAATAGCCCTTGGCTTGCCCTTAGATTCTAAATTGATGTTCTAGTTCAAAAATCTCCTCTATTTGTTTGCAGAATGGCATAACCTTAGTGGAAAAGAGTTCTGATAATCCACCCAACTAGCCCCATTGTCTTCTGGTGGCTTGACTTGGAATGGTTGGATTCTGGGAGTCTGAAATCCTTGCTGCTCTAAATTTGGTAATCAGGGTCATTGTATTTCCCTGTTGGAAACCCCACTGATATATCTTCCCTTAATTGTATACACTGTCCTCCTTCCCGTTGGTTACTATATAGGCTTCTACTTTTAGTCTAGCCCTTGATAGACTTATATAATGCCAGTACCACAGGGGAGGGTGGCAAGTCTTTAGGTATTGATTTACAAGAGATAACCAAGACCCCAGTGAGATCCCAGACATTAAAGTAGAAGTGACTCTCAATTAACAGGCCTTTATTAAGTACCCACTATGTAGCCTCAAACTGCATTTAATACAGTTGGGGAGATGAGACATGGACACATGAATAGGCCATAGAAAGCAGTAAATGATGAGTACTGAATGAGTGGTACATAAATTAAAACATCTCGGGAGTGCATAATCAGAGCACAATCATCTCCAGCTTGAATAAGCTTGGAAGATTTCTTGGACAATATCAATTGGGTTTTCAAGGATGCAAAGGATTTAGACCATTGAAGTGAGGGAAGAGATACTATCCGTGGAAGAGAAGGCATAAACCAAAGAATAAAAGGAGGAACAAACTATGAAATAGGTTTGGGGGTGCAGTGAGCACACACGGTGGCTAGAATGGAGGTGTTTTGGAATGTAGGTCATAGGACTCGCCATAACCAGAGACCCCTTCTTTCAGAAACTGTCCAGCCCACAGCCTCCTGCTTAGGCAAGAAGCCCTAGCCTCCCTCCCTTTTTTATAATTCGGGCAAATGACTCAAAAGTGACCCAATTACCACTCTGATAGTGTCCTGGTCTGACCGCCTCTGCCCAGAAGAGGGGAGAGGGCTTTGCGAAATTATGTATACCAGCCACCTTTAGAGTTTGAAGATTGGTCACGTGATAGCAAAAGGAAGCAAAGACAATGTGACAGGGGGACCAAATTGGACATGATCCCTCATCCACTCCCTTAGATCTTGAGTCTCTCTCTTTAGCATCCACAGGAAACCAAGGGTCCCAGGGGATCCTATCAGAGACAAGTAGGTTAAAGCTCATGAGGCAGGGCCCTGGATGTCAGGCTCTTACCCCAGGAATTATTAGAAGTATCCATAATGCCTCAGCTGCCCCACCCCGGTGGCCAGAGAAAGTGGGCTACCAAAGAATAAAAGGTGTAAAATAAAGATGGAGATAGCACAGAGGCCATGCTGTCTTTCAACTTACGAGGCTTCTTTCCAAGGTTACAAATCGCAGGACTTAATCCCTTTATAAATAGCATTACCTGGAGGAGATACACCGATCTTTGTCTTTATTTGGAGAGGCGGTATAGCATAGGGGTTAAAAGTCCAAAAATTTAGAATTAAATCCCAGCTTCCATACTTATTAGCTGCTTAACCCAGGGGAGGTTACCATGTCTCTGGGTCTCCGATTCCACCTCTGAAACCAACCAGGAGGATGGCAATAGTTACATCTACCTCACAGGGCTGTCTCAGGATTCTAGAAGGTGCTTAGCACAGAGCACAAAGTAAGAACTACATGAGCATTGTTAAATAAACACAGCCTCTTTTTATTTCCAAAGATTCCATATAAGTACAGTGGGCACCGTATGCCTCACAGATTTCTTCCCCTCTCCCAGGCCCCTATGGGTTTATGTAAGACAGTAACAGTCATTTTCATAATGAATATATGCTACGATGGCATAAGGAGTCTTGTTTGGGGAGGCTGCTAGCAGCATACATAAAAAAGGTACATTTTTAAAAAGGACTCTGGAATTTCTTTCTTCCCACGACACGGAAGAGCAGGGAGAGAAAACCACAGAGCCTCGTGTTGGGACCGCGGGCCCCACGGAAGGACGGCACTACACATTCTCTCCATGTCCAAGTACGGCCCATCCGAGTTGCAAGGAGGCGGCCCGAGCAGGAGTACAGGGCCCACGTCAACAGGGCCTTTTTAAAATCACTTGTTATTTGAAATTCTCTAAAGCAGACCACAACAGCAGTATCTCAAACGCATGCCTCGGCAAGCTGACAGTCACTGCCCATGGCTCTGTCCCCAGCCCGTGATGGCGGACCACAAGCAGGACACGTGGAGCCTTCACCAACAGAAAGAAGGAAGGACTGGAGAGCCCAAGCCAGTGATCAGCAGTTTCTGATGACGACGGGGCTGACAAAATCTTAGAAGTGCCAGGTTTTCAGGCCAATCTGCTTTCCAGTCTTATTGAACACACTTGAATCTCAGGGGCCGTGGGAGGGGGTGGGGGGGTCTGTCTTTCTCTCCAAGCCCCCAGCGAGAGTCTTTTCTGACTTTAGACCGACGTGAGCCTTTTTTTTTTTTCTTGGTCCCCACACACCTAACGTCTAGCAGAGCCTCACTTCTGGAGCATACCTCACCCCATCTGCGCTCTCTAGACTTGCATTGTCTCGGTCTTCACACTGCTGATCAAAGCAAGATCTTTCTTTCCCTGAAACTGCTCTATCTTAAAACCTCCTTCCTCTTTTGGTTTCAATTGTCCACGATCTATTCAAAACACTTGAAAGGACTTCATCTTCCCAAGCGTCACTTTGTCACAATATTTCCTTTCTTAGAATTCTACAGTTACTCTTTATTGCTTCCTGAATCCCATTAAAATCTGACCTCGGGCTCCATTGCCTTCCAGCTGCTGGATCCCCCCACCATCCTCCCACATTTTATTCTGACCCCGACTGCCTATCTGCTATCACGGCACATCTTGCTGCCATCGGAGAGTGTTATGCATTGTCCTCCCCCTCGCCCTTCATCGTGCACGCTGCCTCCCCCATCTGAATACACCTGCCCCACTCTTTCCCCAACCATTGCTTTAAAAAAATCCTCAGGAGGACGGCTTTCACTCAAAACTTGCTTAGAATTAGTTTTCTCACACAGGAAATCATTTTTCTTCTTCCTCCTCAATTCCCGAGAACCCTGCCATTATACACATAGAGGAGGATGAAGAAGATAGTGGTGATAATTTTGATAAATAAACTAATAGCAACAGCTCATATTTGGGTGGGAGTTTGCAGTCTGCACACCAGTTTCTCTCACAGTGCTGTTAGACAATCGCTATTCTTTGGTTAGCAGACACCGAGTCCTAAACATCTTTCTTCCTCATGTCTTCCTACATTTTACATCGTGCTTCACATACATGGAGTGAAAGAAAGCTAGATGGAAAAACTGAGTTTTCATTGCATGGTTTTAGAAAGTAATTTCTCTTTGAGTCTTTCGGTTTTCTCACTTTATAGGTTGGGATGCTAAGTAATTTGCCACCCCCTTCCCTCTACCAGGAGAGCTTTGAGGATTAATGATAGAATTATGAAAAAGACTCATTTTTACAAAATCACCAAGAGAAGAAGTGGAATTTAAGAGAATTGGAACCCAAAGGGGCACCTAGATTGATCATATTCTCCTGTCTCCTTCCTATATCCATTCCAGCATTAAGGACCTGAAGTAGGCACAGCTAAAGAAAGAATATCCCAGAACCCTGGAGACTTTATCCTAAAAATCAAGACACACACTGGCCACTAGTTATGTTCACCAGTAGGTTTGACAGAAGTATCTTCCAATGGTATATAATTAACTGTGCACATAATTCAGGCCCCCGAGGCAACTTCCAACTAAATGTTCATCATTTCTACAGGCATTAAAACCTATTACCTTGAGGAGGAAAGTTCTCAGAAAAGATAATCTTCGTTTTGCATTACTAAATCAGCACTCTGAAATAAAATATTTGCTCTATTTTGGTATTTATTGAGAAATGTTAGTATTCTAGGTATTGTTTTTTTATCCCCTAAACTACTGATTTGCTTCCTTCCTTAATTCTGCAAACTATTTAACATGCAATGCCATGGAGTGCCCCTTTTGGAGAACAGAACAATCTCGCAGAGCCGTCAATTATTGCCACTCTTGGCATTTTGACAATATTCTACCCTTTTCGTGCTTTATGCTTTTTCAGAAGCTACTTTTTTCTTTTTTCTTTTTTTTTTTTTTTTAGGGCCATGTAACTGGACCCGAGGTATATTTAACTGTAATGAGAGCGTCTCATGATTGGGGGAAAGTGAACAAATCTAGTAGAGGAAAAAGGAAGAAAGAGGAAAAGGTGATCAACCCAAAACAAGCATAGACATGGTGCCTGATGCGATGCTAGGTATTCTACTCTAACTACATGGTAAACATTTTATTTTGAAAAATTTGAAAGACTACTACGATAAACACTTATATACGCTTCACTTACACTCACTGCTTGTTAGTATTTTGTCCCATTTGCATACTCTTCTGTTTCTCTATACTTATCTGTATTATATATAGATAAGATGACATATATAAGATGACAGATGGAAAGAAAGGCAAATATACATCATGAGACATATATTTATGTGTGTATATATAAAGAGACATGTACATACATTATGTATGGGTGCATGTATATGTGGCATGTAATATATGTTTATATTTATTATGTAAGTATACAGACATAATGATACATTTTAAAGGACTTAGAGACATCATAAGACCTCACCTCTAAATACTTCAGCATGCATCTCCCAAAAACAAGGATGCTCATCCATAAAATCTGTGTACCATTATCACTCTCTTTATTAGTGCTATTATGTTTGACATCTTGGAAATGTCTCAATTACAAGATCACTTATAATTTCTCAATTGTAAAAACACATTTTCTCTTATAATTTGAAGGTAATATGAGGGTGCTACTCTGAGACTATCCCTTTCGTCAACAATGTTTCACCTATTTTAACATCCATTGGTGACCCTGAATTGTTTATTACAAAAATATTATTCCCATTTTCTTCTTTTTTTTTTTTTAAAGATTTTATTTATTTATTTGACAGAGACAGAGACAGCAAGAGCAGGAACACAAGCAGGGGGAGTGGGAGAGGGAGAAGCAGGCTTCCCGTTGAGCAGGGAGCCCAACGTAGGACTCGATCCCAGGACTCTAGGATCATGACCTGAGCCGAAGGCAGCTGCTTAACGCCTGAGCCACCCAGGCGCCCTTATTCCCATTTTCTTGATGAGGAAACCAAGCTGTACTTTCTTTATATTAACTAGCTTGTGTGTGGCTGAGCCGGGTTTCAAAACAAGTCAGGGCCTCAGACTCATAATCAGCTACTATCTGGGGTCATGCTGCCCCATTAAGTTCATGATGAGATTGATTCCGATTCCAATGCCACAACCCAGAAAATAGCCATTGCCTTTATTAAGATTTCTGTAACTCCCTCTGGGACTTACACTTTCGTGGATACTCTTGGTTCTAGCTTCCTGGTCCTGATGAATCGGTTTTTGTTAGTCCACACTAACCCCAATGTTGAGCCCAGTTTCTTCCTTTGATTTCTATACGTAAAAGAGCTTCTGTGGGGGTAGCAGACTTTATTGAAGGATTGTAGAGATATTAAAGAAAAGGACAAGGTTTACTCTGCCTCGCCACTAGGAATCTGGAGTTGAACATTAGACATTTCTGTTCTTACAAGTCATTTGTCTTGCCTCCATGCTCCCAGCCTCACCTACCAAGCTTTTCTGTATTCTTCCTCTTATGAACACAGAGATGAACTTCCTTGAGTATTTTTATGGAAAATAATTCAGCCATAATTCCCCAGCCCTTACAGTAAACTCCACTGTGCCTGCCTTCCAATGTGTACCCAGACTTAGCCAAAGCTTTAAATTACAACCTGGTCAAGATTTGATTAAGCTTTTGGCTTCCACTTCTTTCTTGGACATTCTGAGAAAGACAGAAGGAGGTAGAAGTGGACTTCTTATTATACAATATCTTAGGAAAATGAATAAATTAACCTAAGGCCCTAAAATAAGGTCAGACCTTAGCTTATATACTTTTAAGTTTCCTTGGGGGGTAAAACATTAAGTAGAATGGGTCACCAGGAGGAGTGGTAAGAAGTTGGTGGTCTTAGATGAAACAATGTAAGTGTTGGGTTTCAGATTTACTGTAGCTGGTTTGGGACTATACATGGTGTTAAGTTTTCCCATAGAAGAAAGTGACCCTTAACGTGTATAAAAAGAATAAGAGGGGCACCTGGGTGGCTCAGTCGTTAAGCGTCTGCCTTCGGCTCAGGTCATGATCCCAGGGTCCTGGGATCGAGCCCCGCATTGGGCTCTCTGCTCAGCAGGAAACCTGCTTCTCCCTCTTCAATTGCCCCCTGCTTGTGTTCCCTCTCTCTCTCTGTCAAAATAAATAAATAAAATCTTTAAAAAAAAAAAAAGAATAAGAGGAAGGGAAATTTTTTATAGTGATATTATGGAGTAAATATAGCTATTTGGGAAGCAATGTCAAACTAAATAAATTATTTTCTGCCTTTGAAAGAATCAAGACAGAATCTTGAAAGAAGAGAGAGACACCAAATGTCCCCACGTCAGACCAAAATCTCAACCATGGCCTGATTTACCGTAAGAGAGAAGAAAGCCAGTCATGATCATCAGAGAATTTGCAAAAGTTGGCTTAATTTTGTAAATATTTTTGGAACGTTTTATGAGGTTAGTCATTTTTCAAGCACTGTCTTTTTCTATCACAAAGACTGATACAGGGAAAAATATGTCAGAACTATAGGCAACTTCCATGCAGGCTTTCAAATTTGTACACACGTCTAAGGAAACTTTTATGGGTGTTAAACAATATATTTTATTCAAATGATATTGCCAAAATGTTCACCCAAACAGAATCCATTCCCAAAACAACCAACTTTCCTCAAACAGCCACTTACTCCAGGCTTTTCTTTTATATGGTGCAACTTTGGGGTATCAGACTGTGAGGCATCCACTTTATCTAATATACAACCTTTCATTGCTCTGAAATCTAGAAAACAGTGTTGATTTCTAGGTGCTGTTTTGGAATGAAAGGAAATACAAAAGATTTTCCAATAGGTTCCTCCATCAGCTTGTCCCAGGAGAGCAAACAGAACTTGTAAATAGGACAAGGCCCCTGGTTCTGTTGGCACAGCCCTGAAAGATCCACTCTCACATGAGAGCATTTTCCTTCCCGGCAGCCTGTCAGTACCCTCTGCCCACCTTTCCTCCCCTCCTGGGTCTCTCAGCTCCACATTTTCCAACCATCTACTGCTTCTGAGCTTTGAAAGAATTTTCTCCCCTGTGGACAGGGCTGTGCCAGAGTTAATAAAAGTTTTGTCACTGCTCTGCCTCTCTCTGTTGACACCATCTCAAGAGAAATAACTCAGACAAGAGCTGCTTCTAAGAGGAAGAAAGAAAAGCCAAGGAAAATTAAGGTAAATTTAAGACACTCATCTTTTGAAGATCTCTCTGCTGCCAGGATCAAGATGAACTGCTCCCTCCTCAGTGCCCTCCTCTTCCAATCATTGTTACGATCTCCTATGGACAGACCTGCCCCATTTTTATCTACGTCTGGCTTCCAGAAATTATATGGATGATACAGAAATGGTGGAAAGAGCATGGTGACAAGTCCAGGTCAGCCAGAAGGATGACTTTGAAAGATTGGGGGAAAGGAGGTAACGAAGTGTACTTTTTTCTTTTCTTTCTTCTTTTTTTTTTTTTTTTTAAAGATTTTATTTATTTATTTGACAGAAAGAGAGAGAGAGAGCATACAAGCTGGGGGAGCTGCAGGCAGAGGGAGAAGGAGAAGCAGGCTCCCTGCCAAGCAGGGAGCCCGACGTGGTGCTCGATCCCAGGACCCTGAGATCATGACCTGAGCCGAAGGCAGACGCTTAACCGACTGAGCCATCCAGGTGCCCGGAAGTGTCCGTTTATTGAGGGGGAATTTCAGAAAAGGAAGTAAGGATAGGCAGAATGGAAAAAACTGGAGAGATGCTGGTTTGCCCTCGGTAACAAAACTCAGATAGTTCTAGGGAACCATAGGCCGGCCATTTATGTTCTAAGGGAAAGTTATATTTTCTCTCTAGGAGTAGAAAATAAAACAAATTATGAACATTCGCCCCCCAAATTTAAAAGGAATCCATTAGCTTAATAAAAAGATTCAGTTTAACACATTTAATTATCAAATTTTGGTGCTGTGAAATAACAAAAATACTTCACAATTTTTCTTAAGCTTGGTATGAGCGAGGCATTATTTAAGGGCATTGCTTGGATTACTCCCATTTTCTAGATGAGGAAACTAAAGTTAAAAGAAACAAAACAGGGGCTCCTGGGTGGGTGGCTCAGTCCATTAAGTGTCTGCTCTCTGCTCAGGTCATGATCCCAGAGGCTGGGGATCGAGCCTCGCATTGCATCACATTGGACTCCCTGCTCAGTGGGGAGCCTGCTTCTCCCTCTGCCCCTCCCCCTGCTCGTGCTCCCTCTCCCTCTTTCTCTCTCTCTCCTAAATAAATAAATAAAATCTTAAAAAAAAAAAAAAGAAACAAAACAACCTTCCAAAGTGTCCAATGTTACATGATTAGTAACTGGTGGAACATGCAAACCTCCACAACCTACTGAAGACCCTATACTCTAAAGCTGGATTAGCCAGTAGAAGAAAACTCCAAAAGAAAGATTTTAGGTCTATGGGGAATCAGGAATTATGCAATCCTAGTATCCTATCTATGGCTCTACCAGATCCTCCCAAATCAACTTTTGGTTAATTTCATTGATGCCACTTTTAGGCAAGCACATAAAAATGTAGAAAAAAAAGTCACCAAGAAAGGGTAATAAAGATAGATAGGAAGGTAGGAAGCTAGCCAGCTCTTCTCCCATGGTCATGAATGCATTTGACCAGAAGAGATTCACACAAAAGGGGCGCCTGGGTGACTCAGTTGGTTAAGCGTCTGCCTTCGGCTCGGGTCATGATCCCAGGGGCCTGGGACCGAGCCCTGCGTTGGGCTCCCTGCTCAGTGGGGAGTCTGCTTCTCCCTCTGCCCCTCTCCCCAGCTTATGTTCTCTCTCTCTCAAATAAATAAACAAGTTCTTAAAAAAGAGAGAAAGAGAGATTCACACGCAATGGGGGAAAGAATGACTAAAAGTGTTTGCCAAAGAGAGACAGCATTGCAAAATTGCCTGATTGTGAAAATGCTCACTTTGACGAGGTGCCGTTTTTGAGGTAGAAAGAACAGGGAGCTCTAAGAAAACCAAGCTGCCTCAATCTCCTTAGAGGGAAGGATATAGGGAACTCCTTGGTGCCATTCACAAGTCATAGAGTCTGACATTGTAATTGGAGCATTAAAGTGGAAATGCATATGGGGCTCTTAATTGTTTCTAGATCCCTGCTTCTTTAAGCCTTCTAGGGTAAGTAAACACCAGCAACACTTTCCAATCAAACTGGCAAGCATTTTATCTTTCTGTTTGCTTCCAGTCAACAATTTGTCTTCAATATTTCCGCTGCATCAGTGTTCAGAAATGGGACCTTGGAGAATCAAGGCCTTTCACCTTGCATTAATTCCTCTGCCTGCCCAACAGAAATAGCAGTGCACTGCTCAGGAGCCCTACTGCAGATAAATTAGCTAATGTCTGTGGAGGATAATGAAGATTAAAATGGTGCGTGTACAATTGTCATGAATAATGAACACATTAGCTATACGTCGTTACTTCAAACACACGTATTACAGCTTATCGATTAGGGAACCTGTGACATTTTACTAGGTGATGGCTCAATTTAAAAGGAGACCTTTTTGAAAAATGATCTAATAACTTTAAATAAGATTTTAAAATAATTTAGTATTTAAAACCATTAACTGTTTATTTAAGATTCCATCTTATATAGTCATTCATTATCAGCCAAGTCGTTTCGAGCGTTTCATTAAAAGGATTTCAAATAGGGCCAGATTTTTTTTTTTTTGACCTAGCTACTAAGGACCCTTCTTGAAAAATATTTCAGAGAATTGGGAAACACAGTAAGAAAAAATTTAATATAGATCTGAATTATGGACTCCTACCCACTCATCGGACCTCCTAAGTCCTCCTGCCACGGTCATTTAGCCCGACCACAGGTGCGACCCACCTGATGTGCTTCTCCCAGCCCTGCTCCAGTCAGCTTGGCCCCCTGCGTTTAACTGTCCGATCCACTCCAATTCACATATCTGGATCCATGAGGGATCTTTTAGATTTTGTTTGTGGTTTATGGGACCAATCAATCCATCCATGGTAATGAATTCTGGAGCAATGACACGTGAATAACATCTTCACCTTTTCACCCGGGGCCTCCTCATCACATATCTATACTCAAAAGTCCGTGTGCATCGCAGAGATTGTCGGCATGCTCCCTATTCTCTTGGTGTCCACCCTGTGTCCCCTGCGTTCTCATCACTCCAGGCATTCTCTGTGCTCACCTCAAACCCTCCCTTGGGGCTTCTTCGGCCCTTTATTTATTGTGCAAACTGCAAATCTGTTATGACATGTCCTTTGGCACTTTCACTGGATGAGCTTCTTTACCAGAAAAAAATTTTAAATCAATCTGCTCTCTGTGGCTGCTAGTTGGGGCTTTTATCATTCCGAGAGACAGAGCCTCAAAGGAGAAAGCCAGTGAGAAAGAGAAGCTCAAGTGATTCATGTCTGAACAAAATCTTAAAATAAGCAAGCTTTCCAAATGTGCATACAATTTCTACTGCATCTGTCCGTCCAGCACGCAACAGGGAGCTGCATGTTCTCCTTATCTCTGGTATCCCAGACGTATTAAAAATGGCTCCAGATCTTGCCGCCATTCCCCACTAATACTAGTGATGCCAGCGCAGTGTGGCAAGGCAGGTGTCTTCGTGGAGAAGGAGATGGAATGTCTACAGAAGGCAAACTGGAATATCTGCCTCTTAGTTGCTTCCCCTGGTCATCTCCAAATGCAGGGCAGAGTTTGGGGCATTGGAGGGAAAGGTGAGGGAAACGAGGTGGCAATTATTTATATGGGATTCATGGAGGAGCAAAAAAGTTTTCTAAAGAAAGTCTTTAGCTGAGAGAGAAAATTTGAAAAGGCTGTTTCTTTATCTTGGTGTTAAATGAGCTTCTTTAAGCAGAAATTCTTAACTTGGCTTCTATGGAGCTCCTGCCGGTTCATGGCGGGGGGTTGGGGGGGACAGGCAGTTCAAGGGGGAATTCCGCAACTGGACACAGATTCATGTGGTGTGTGCTGGGTAAGGAGAGTATTTCAAGAATAGGGTTCTTAAATGTTCTCAGAGTCTCAAAGAATAGTTCATTTATAAAACTGAATAAAAATTACACACGTAGCGAGATACTATAAATTACCGGATGGAAATACTATATCTACGTATTCTTTCATAGAGGTATGGTAAGGATGACCAAGGTAAAGAAAAGACACTATTTACTTATGATTATCATTATTTATCGCTCCTTTTTGATGCACAAACCCAGTGGCAGCGGGGTACCTCATGGAAGGCTGAGTGTAGATGATAGGATCAGCAGGGCTTTGGGATCCTAGGGAGATATGTCAACTCCCTAAGCCTCTTTTTCGACTCCAAAATAAGGATTAGCTCTCATCATATTTCAAGTGACCTTTCAACTCTGAACTTCTATAGCATAGAACTTTCCCACACTATGATTTAAATGTTTGTGCTCAAATACACATTAAATACAAAATTTTAAAATAACAGAAACGTAAGTTTAAAACCCAAAGCGCTTGCATTCTCCTAAAGCCTCTCCAAAAATTATGGCACTTTGATGTCAAAAACCACCTTGTAACATTGACAGAATTTAGCCTAAAGTACTACTTGCGTATGATTTGATGGCAGTCATTGAAAAGAGAATTATAGTTTTGTGGGTGCCTAATTTATGAATAACTGAACACTAGCAGTAGTTCTTAAACTTTAGTCTACATTAAAATTACCTGGAGGGCTTGTTAAGTTACAGATTTCAGGGCATCAAACCCAGACTTTCTGGTTCAATACATTGTTGGTGTAGAGCCTGTGAGCTCGCGTTTCTTACACGTTCCCAGGTGACGCTGATGCCCTTGGTCCAGGGACAGCAGTCTACCTCTGCCCTACACTAATCTCCACACCAGGAGGTTGTCTGGACCTAGGAGTAACCCATTTGATCGTCACAAAGGAGGCTTAGATCTGTTTTTTTTTAATCTCCAAGAGCAGATAAAAGATGTTTAGAAATTCGTAATTTTGTCAGAAAACTTTGCTCCTTATGTCCAGGTATCAATTTATTCTCCAATTTATCAGTTTCAATAACTTATTCTGACCTCTAGGTGGCGCAGCTCTAATCTCTCTCATTCCTCCAAAGAGAAGCGTGGTCTGTACATTGAAAGGGGGGGAGGTGGAGATAAAGAGAAAGAGAGAGGGGGGAGAGAGAGAGAGAGAGGGAGAAAGGAGGGGAGAGAGGGACAGAGAGGGAGAAAGGGGGGAGAGAGAGAGAGGGAGAGAGAGAGCCTTAGGTCTTGGCCAGGCAGAAACAGAGGCCAACATTCCATGTCACGGCTACAGAGGCATGAAATGAATAGCGTCCAGGGAATACTGGGCTACAGACAACACGTGCTTACTGTCACATATTTGCTGTCACCTACTCATTACAACTCACTCAAAGTTAATTGGGATTTTTTGGTTTTTGTCTTGGGCTTGAACTTAATATTTTCTCAGTACCTGTTACTTAATTCCACAGAAGGTATTGCTCTGTCCGAGGAGGATCCAGAAGTGTAGCAGGTGAGCAGGAGTGACCAAAGACCGGCTGGAGCTCCAGTTCAGCTATGTCGTGGCTTTCTGAGCTCCCATTCCCTTGTTAGTAAAGTGGGGACTACCTAGATTGAGGAAGTTATGCAGTTTCTTTCCCCGCCAGTTGCCTATAGGTAAATCTTCATTCACCCTGTGCTCTTTCCCACACTTTCAAAGGTCACATATATAGTGGAACTGCTTGGATGACACTTAAGTGAAATTTGCCAGCTTCCACTGATCATATCAATTCCACTTTCTACATACTGTTAAATAAAACCATTGTATTTGTATTTTTAGACACACTGCTAAAAGCCTTACTAAAGCTCCTTTTAAATTTTCAATCAATAAGTAGGGCTGTATCACCTACGCCATTATCCAGCAAGAGGTTGGTGAGCCTGCTAGGTCTAAGGTATTGTGCTAGGACCCAAGAGCCCAGGGTTATCTGTGCAGCCGCAGCACGAACAGCTCTTGGGAACTTGTTAGAAATGTAGATTCTTGGGCCCCTCCCCAGAATTACTGAGTCCAAAACCCTGAGGTGGGATCTAGCAGTCTGTGTTTTAACCAGACCCTCAGGTAATTCTGATGCTTGCTAAATTTTGAGAACCCCTGCACATAGGAAATTCAAGAAAGTATTAAACAAGCTGACGCAGTGGAGATCAGACAGACTTCAGCTAGCTAATCACAGGGTGCTATGTAGCAGCTGAGTGTGACAGAGCTTGGGGGTTCCATGGAGAAACAGGGCGCTTTAAGATAGGGTATTAATAGAGGATTCATAGAGGATTCATAGTAATACAGCAAGGAGTAAAGGATCTTCAAGTGTGGAGCAAGGGAGAAGGACAAAATAAGCTGCAGAAGAACAGCCTGAGCAAAGCTTTCGAAGGAGGTTAATGATTAATTCAGAGAAGCTCTGGGTGTTGAACCAGGAGAGGCAGAAAGGCATTACGTCATGGAGAATTTGGAACATGGTGCTAGAATTTACTTACAAGACAGTGGGAAGCCCCTGCAGGCTTTTGGGGGAAAGTTACTCTAGCTCATCTGTATTTTAGAAAAATAACTCTAGAAGTAAGGTGGGGGATTTGGCGTCCGAGAGTTTAGAGGCAGACAATGATGTGTTACAGCTCTTCTATGAGTGACTCTGAGTTCTAATTTAAGATTGCCAATGTTCCTTAAAAACTGCAGCATTGAAATAAGGATGACATGTTTTGTTTAAATGAGAAATGCTACTAGTCACATTGTATTCTGATGCATACCATGCAGTTACATAAATCTAAATCATTTGATTAAATTAACAATTGCTTATTTGAGTGCTTTAGGCTTACAAAACAAATAAGATGAAATAGGATGGCATTTCTCTTCCCCAACTTTCTTGCCATGCAAAAACATGCTTTCAAGTCAGCAGTCTGTGCTTATCTGTCACCCTAACTTCTTCTTTCCTGGTAAGATGACTTCACCTTCCCTGTTTATCAGTCTATCTGGCATGTTTGCCAGTTCCTTCTACGCTTCATGAGATGGCTCCCATTCAGAATCTCCCTACTGTTTATAGCATACGTGCCTCTCCAGGTAGTTCATTCCATACATCACTGGAAGGTCAACCATGACCTCACCTCTTCTTTCCTAAATACAGGCCCATCCCAACCCCCAAAAGTCATTCTCCAGCTGGGAACTGTCTACGTATTATCAGTCAAGTTAGTGGGACTTGAAGAATGGGTAGGGACTTGGTAGGCTTAGGGGAAGAAACACAGGAGCTCAAAACATATTGGGAATAGCATTTGGGTTTTTTTTAACCTGACTTCTTGTAAGCAGTGATGTTCAGGGTTTAGGTGCTGATGTCTCTGTTTTTAAAAGTTATTGTGTGAGCTTTGGTTTCTCATTTTCTCTTCATTTATTCATATTCAAATGGACATAATCCTTGGAGTTATAGCAAGGTATGATGGTTAGCAAAGGGACTGTTATTATCATTTCTAAAGTGTTGCAAGCAAATTGAAGCCCATTCATCTGGAAAAAAAAAAAAACACCTATCAATCTTGACCATTAAATAGTTAATAATGGAGAAGATACCCATTAGTTATTATAATTCAATGATGTCTATTTTATTCTAGGTATCTAAAAGGAGAATAGGGTGTAGTTTGTTCAGCAAATGCAGGAGAAACACTTTAACTTCAGTCATAGAGTTGAAACACAGAATTCTTACATAGCAATATACACTCACTTTAATTTTTAAGACTATAATACATCAAATTATGCAGAAAGTAGATTTTAGGATTTATTCCTGTAAAATGAATGAGAGGCATTCATTCGTTGGCTCTACAAATAAAATTTTAAAATTGCTTTTCATGCTAACTTTACCCTAGAGTCAGAGTACTTTAACCAACACTTTGGGCTATAGTGATAACTATTCCATTTCACATTGAAGAAGAGCATCAAAAGGAGAAGGGAGTTGCTTAAATTCACATATCACAGAGTGAAATCTCCTACAAGAATTACAACAGTTTCAGTGTTGGGGGGAGAGATGAACAGGCGGGTCACAGAGGTCCTTTAGGGCAGTGAAATACTCTGATATTGTAATGATGGATATGTGTCATTATGTTTGTCCAAACCCATAGAATGTACAATACCAGGAGTGATCCCTAAGGTAAACAATGGGCTTTGGCTGTTTATGATGTGTCAATGTAGGTTCATCCTTGTTTGAAAATAGATCATTCTGGTGATGTTAATAATGGGGGGGGACCTAAAACTGCTTTAAAATTTTTTTTCTTAAGAAACCTCACTCTCTCTTTCCTTAGGATGGAGTTGACGCTGATTGGACCACAGAAATCCATAAGGATGAAGTAGGAACTTACAGGAAATTCACATCAGAGATAGGAAGAGAGCAGAGAATTCTGCAAGAAGTCAAAGCCCATTGAAGTGACCAAGATGGGATTTTAGAGTCACGCATTGATGACTCATGGTGTTACGTGGGTGATCCATGTGAACAGGAGAGTAACTCGTGATGGAGAGGAAGCTTGGGGAGGAGAATGAATTGTACGCCTGGTCTTCCAAAGAACAAGGGAGAGACCTAAGAATTTGGTAGAAGAATGAGATGAGAGATGGTGATTTAGCTGGACGTTCCAAGTCTCAAAAGAGCAAGAATTTTTCCCTGAGAGGGGAGGATTCGTGATGTAGAAGGAGCTTGGAGGTTGAGAAGCATGCTGCCCAAGTTACTGGAGTTAGGGAACTGGGTCACCCCCACTTGAAGGAAGCAATGTTATCAGGGTGAGTCAGGCATCAGGGAAGGCAAGAACGCAGAGAGAATATTCGTTCAGGGAAGGAGCCTAAGGCAGAGGGAGCTGTGGATATACGATAAGAATAGGCACCAAAGAAAAGCCGAGGGGGGCGGTGTGAAAGGAAAAGTTGAGTAATAGGAAAAAAATCACAGACATGTTTGGGAGTCAAAAGTAGGAAGAAGACAGAGGGAGAGGAGCTTACGTTCTGGACAGTCACCAAAACAGCAGGGGCAGGAGGCATTTGTTACATCAGTCTCCAGTGACTGGAAGATGTTGTCAGGGAAGGATGGAAAAGCTTCCATGGAAAGAATTAATTGTGACCTGTGTTGATGGGACTTTCTAGGGTTGGGGAGGTTGGGCTAGATTTGCCCTAAGCGAGAGACATAAAAGGTAGGGTGAGTGTTCAATTGGGGCAAGACACTTCTTTTTTACTATCTGTCCTTAAATAACCCGGAGCCCAAAGCCATGTTAGCTGATTGCCTCAAAGAAAGAAAGCTGAACCCCCTCTCCATTCCCTCTTGGGGTTCACTCAGCTCAGAACATTTCCTCATGTGAGTATTCTGAGCCACTTGGGTATAAACAACGTAGGTTACAGAACAGTGCATGCACTGAAGGAAGGCAGGCATCTTATAATATGTCCACAATATTGTAAATATTTTAACATTTAGCTGCCAGGAAATTAGTGTATTGAATCCAGGACCAAAAAGTACACTACATTGTTGTAGCATCAGGTAACATTGCAGAACAGTACTTCACGTATTCTACTTTAGCATTCTTTCTCGAAAGGATCGCGGCTGTGGTCCCTGTCCTCCCTCTGCTTAAAACAATATCTTACAAACAGCAGACTTTCTGAGAAGAGATAAGAGGATTGGGGATTGTCCAAATGCAGCCTGTGGAGACTCGGCTCTTATCTGTTCAGATTCCCTTGCCTTCATTAACTATTAAATGCTAACCTTTCCTATTTAACAAGAGGAGACTCTAATTTTCCACAGCCTGATGAGAGAGATATGGAGGTCTATCAAGGTCACATCTTTCACATTTCTGCCTCCTGCAAGATACAAAAAAACAAAACAAAACCCTCACTAAACATTTCTAACCACTGTCATGACTATATTTGACCTTCTCTTAACCTAGAGCTGGTTAGCTGAATTTGATCTTCTCTGTATCAACAGTGATTGTGTCTACAGTGCTCACAGAAAATAATGGAAACAGTCCTTGTCGCTACTTTGGCCCCGTGGGGTTGGTGAAGCCCCTCCCCCCCCCCCCCCCCCCCCCCCGCCGCCCCCCGCCCCAGGCAGAGTCTGTCTGTGCCTTGCAGGAGTCTGGTGGTGTTCCTGAGCTGTGGCTCAGTACCTTTCCCTCGACATTTCACTTCTTTTTTGTTGTGCATTTTCCCCTCCTAAATCTTTGAACATCAGACAATGAGTCTGATCACAGAACATTATAATTCCCGAAGCAAAATTTGGCAAAAATCACCTAGTTAAATGTTCTTTCACTTTCAAACAAGATGGATATAATTTTAATTTTTTGCAAATTAACTCCTGAGACCCAGCTAATAATTTGTTGCCCCTTTAAACTTATGGTTTAAAAATATTTGTTTGACATTTATTAAAGAGAAAGGTTATATGTTCTTGGTGGTGGGGCTGAAAAGGAGGCATGCTCCTAGCTGTGTGGAACCCTTCTGAGTAATTCAGTTCTGATCCCAGATGCACCTAGCACTCAGTCTGCAAGCATATGTCGTACCTTTACTCAACCTATTCTCCTGAGAATCAGGTTAGAGATTCCTATCATAACCTGAGCATGAGTCTTGGAAGCCTCTGCACTCATCCCCAGAGTCTTAACAAAGCAAATCTTCTGACTGCTTTTCCCTAGAGGAATTCTAGTAAATATGATTTCTTCTGCTTTTTATATCCCTGTTGATATCTTTGACTTAGTGACATTTAGCTCTCCTTATAGATGGATGCCCTGGGTTCTCTACCCTTTGACTCAGCTTGGCTAATAACTAAGGTCCCAAAAGATACACAAATGTACCATTTTAATGCTATGGCAGCAATAAAATAACAGGGGAATGCTGTTCTATAGTACAAAGTGATGGCCAAAATCAGAAACAAAACTTACAGAGATTTTGATAACTGTTAAAGTTTCTTTTTCAGTTAGCTTTTTAATGCTGAATTCTAATTTTAAGGAATTCTAAAAATTTACCAGACAATTAACTGACAAAAATGTTTTTGAAAGAATGTATTTCCATTTTAGCAAAACACTGAGCAAATTTTCTGCTGTATTGTTAAATATGATGGCTAAGGCTAAGTATACGCAAAAAGATAATGTGGGGTAATTTTTTATTTTTATTTTTTTACTTTTTATTTTGGAAAATTTCAAGCATATGCAAAAATGGACAGGATGGTAAAATGAGCCCCTATGTACCTGTCATTTAATTTCAATCACTTGCATCACGTGACTAATTTTGTTTCTTCACTGCCATTACCTTCCCCACCCCACCAAGATTCACAAATATCTCAAAAGTCTGAGAAGATATATCAATACAAATAAGATGAAATTCCATCAGCATACATAGAAAATTCTCCTTTTAAGGATTTTTAAATGTGTCGCTTTTAATGAACTTAACTGATTTCAATTTTAAGGGTAAAAAAGAACTGGCTTTAAAAGAATTTTTGAGGGAAAGATCTGAATGGGTCAGCTCAATATAAATGAGTTTCATGAGAGAATTGCTCAACAAATAGGCACCATCTAAGCCAACAGAAAAAGTGATTTTCAGACAGAAGAAATCATTATGGGCTCTTGTCTTGTGGGCCCCTCGCTGAGATGCTATCTTTAACTACGAACACATTTTAAGGAGGATAATGTACAAATAATCCTGCCGGAGCCCCAGAAAAGGTGAAGATTCTAAAAAATTATAGAGGGAGCAAAAGAAGAAACTGGGCATGTCTCATTTGGATTAGAAATAATTAAAAAGTTGAGAGACAGGAAAACTGCCTTTGGTAACTGAACCAGTGTCCATGGGAAAGGGACTCATTTTGCCAAATTAAAGATACGGTGGGTTTTTTTGGTGACCCTTTGCACGTTTCTTTTTTTTTTTTTTAAGATTTTATTTATTTATTTGACAGAGAGACAGCCAGAGAGAACACACAAGAAGGGGGAATGGGAGAGGGAGAAGCAGGCCCCCGCTGAGCAGGGACCCTGATGCTTTTCTGTTGGTTTAATTTGGTGATAGATTTTAGACTTTTTAACTCTCTTTATTTTAGTACAAACTACATACCAGACATACTAAAAACTATCTTTCAGATGCCTACTGTTTTCTAAGAAAAATCGATCAAATATGGATTTGAAAAATACAGTCAATATGGGGTATGGAAATGAGTAATTTAAGGATCCCTAGTAATGATACCATGGGAATCTGCTAAGGTGGGATGAAAATTATTTTTAATAAAAATAAAAGAAGAACTAGGTCTTAGGGACATTGCTCTATGACTTGAACTTTCCAGAAAAGAAGGATAGGTTAATAAGGGAGAGGGAAGGGAAGTATGATTAATAACAAAAGAAGCGAGGAAGATGAGGATGTATCTAACACCTATTACTTTTTAAAACAGAGAGTGTAAAATGTGATTTCTAGACCTCACTGTGAGATGAAACCAGATTGTTTAGGACAACTTAATGGTTTTCAAGCAGTCAATGTATTAACTTGAAAAATTCTCATTCTTTATTTTTAAAAATAGGAAAGAAAAAAGAAACTTTTAAAGCATGAGAGATGTAACTTAGGTTCCAAAAACCTTTCTATTGATGTTTTAAATATTGAAATGGGGCATCAGAACAGTGATTAAATCTTCTCTGAAAGACTTCAGTATAGAACTGATTCTCACCTGTGATGTGAGAATTTGGTTGTGTCTTTGTCAGCAAGCAGGTGCCCAGATACTCCTGATGACCAGCCTGGTGGCACTCGCAGGAAATGAGAACATTATTCTATGGTCATAAAATCAGTGATTGTAAAGGGCTTTCTAAAGAATGATGGGAAATACAACATGAAAGATGACGTGATCCATGTTTAAGGAGCTGTGATTTGTGCTGGTCCCACTGACCACCGGAAAGCTGATCTCAGCGCCCCCCCCAACAATAAGAGCTGTGGAATATGCAGAATCTTTAGGAGGCGGCACCAACACCAGGTGAACAGTCTACTTCCAGCCTGTTCAGATTGTTCCCATGTCTGGGCAAAAGAAATCCATGCTAAGAGGCAGGACAGGCTGTAGGCAGGGCTGGTGGTGGCTGTGCCACCTGTCCCCAAAGCCAAATGGTTGGTAGTGTTAGCTCCCTGCAGAGCCGTGTTTATGGTGCAGGTGAGTGAAGTGTGGAGACCACGTGCTACTCTGGGTGTCTCTGCCCTGAGCATGTGCCTTTGGGCTGGTATTTGTTTCTTCTCTATCATGAGCATAAATCTAAAACCCCAAACAACCTGATAAGTTGTGACAAGGGCCAACTTCTCTATAGTAATGTGGGCACAAAGTTACTTTATTTTCTTCATGTCTCCCTTTCAAGAACTCTGCGTGAACCCAGGTAGAGCATCACTGGGTTGGTAATCTAAGCTAAGGGTTTGTGTATTGTTACAATATTTGAGTTTAGTTATAAGGTCTAATTTAAATATGAAAATATGGAAAATCAGGTATGAATATGTACTGAAATTCTATGCCTGGACTTATGAAAAAAACATAGTCTGTATGGAAAATACCAATTGTTTTTTTTTTACAAAATTAAAAGAAATCCTTGGATATTTCCAGATTCCGCTCCTAACAAGACCCTTTCCTTCTGAGCCTGCCACCATCACTCCAAGAGAGACCCATTTGATCAGCTACTGGGCTTAGTGTGTAAAAACATCAAGTCCAGGGCTAGGCTGGTGCTCACTTAAGTCCATCCTTTATTAGTTTTGGTGCATTGAGCAACTGCTTGGTGTGCTGGTTTTCTCATCTGTGAAATGGGATTATATCAGATTCAACCTCACAGTCTGTGGAGAGGGTATATTAGATAAAACATGCAAAAGAACCTAGCCCAGTGCCTGGTGTTTGGAAATCTGTTTCTTTTCTTTTCTTTTTGGAAATCTGTTTCTTGATGTGCCAGGAATAAGCCTGCCTCAGCGCTTTGCTCTACCCTCTCTTCTGCCCCACGTATTTGCAAAGCTCACTCTCCTCTGTCCAAGTTTTGACTCCAATGTCACTTTCTCATTGAGTCTTTCCCTTGCCACCTTACATAAAATTGCAACACTCTCCCCCTCAATGATCCCTCTTTCTCATTACCTGCTTTATTTTTCTCCTTAGTTCTTATCATCTTCTAACGAGAGTATATTTGACTTGTTTATTGTCTGTATTCTCTACTAGAATGCAAATCATTTGAGGGCAAGGAGTTTTGTCAATTCTTGCCCGTTTGATCTCTTTCATTACCCACAGTGCAGACGAGGCACACAGTACTCATTCCATAATATTAGTTGAATGAGTGAATGAAATGATACACATAAGCTACTCTTACAATTAGTGCCCTTTTTTCACTTATTGTTGTAAACTCTGATGTGGCTACCCTTTTCCTGTTTGTGTATTTTCTTCCCCTATGCTGAGTCATCAACTCCTATTATTTCATTGTGTTCATTTAACATTTAGCAGAGACTGTTTCTCTGTGAACTCTTGCCCCCACAGAATAAGAACCCATATCTCTGCTCAAGTTTGCACTAGGAAGAAGTAAGTTCACCTTCTAATACGTTTCTAGATGCAACAGAGTATGAACAGGTTTTGCCTGTGTGTGTATCTCAGGCAATTGATCCAACGGTGCATCCACTACTTACAGGACTCTACGTGTAGACAGGCTATCAGACTGTGATGCCAGTTTATTGAAAGAAAGTAAAAAAAATGTCTTAGGATTGATTGGGCTTTTGTGCATGGGCAGAGTGTGAACAATGTGAGAGAATTACATTGTAGGGAATGGTGGCGGCAACATCAATGGGTCATAAAGCAGTATTATCAGTAAAAAACTGTGAGTCTGAGAGTCTATTATCATAATTATCATCAATTGTCACAGCTTTTGACACTTTCCCTGAGCTGGGATCTCTAGTGAGTGAGTTTTCTGTTGACTCCCCACAATACCCACTTCCATGAACATAGATCATTCCCTATGGTGCATCCTGGCACATTGGGCCATCACGCTGTTCATGTGGTGTATACATTATAATTTCGATGAACAACTTGGAAAGATAAGAAGAGAATTTTTACTCCAAGGAATATTGGTTTAGCATTTTAAAAAGTTTGAAGTAGAGACAATTTGGGAAATGTAGTGGTAGGTATCTCCATGAGATGGCACTCATTATCTTCCTTACTTTTTATTTAAAGTTTTTAACATATTCATATTTGTAGTTACAGAGTATGGATGTACGTATATGCATATACATACATACATATGCATACACATATACACATAAATATGTGTGTGTATTTATCTTTGGTTTTATACTTTACCTAGATCATTCATATTCTTTTAATAATTCAATCACATTTTTTACGAAATTGTCATTCATTTCGGCCCCTTGGGGCCCCTGGCACAGGTAGTGTGTGGGGTACTATGTCGGTGGGTGTAGAGAGGGAATCATTAGCTTTATCCTCTTCACTTCTACCTTATGCTCTTCTTAAGCCAGAGGACAAAAATACGAACCTACCTGTGAGCCTAGGAATCTATGCACAGTAGGTGAGGATGAAGCCCAAAACCACAGAGACAGAATAAACAGGAATGTAATGAGATAAGCTATTTATAGAAAGAGTACTATCTAGATTGTTGGGGGACTGAGCAGGCTAGTAATTCGAAAAGCTAATAACGTTGTAAAAAAAAAAAAGAAAAAACCTGAAGTTCACTTGCTCCCGTTAGCATCTGAAACCTGAAAATAACTCCCTTCTCCTTTGTTAGTAAGGTCGAATATGAATTAAAATAAGATCTCCTGTACTTGAGGTTCTCTCACTACCCACTGCAGTCCTATGCTCTGGTTAGGGACAAGTGACAGACCTCAGCATGGATTTTGAGGTCACAGGCTCAATTGGAGTCAGCTGGAGAATCAACCAGGGCTCTGGATCATTATGGCCTAATTTTGTTTTCATTACATTAGCACTAAAAGGGGGGAAAGAGCAGGAATTTAGACTCTATAAAAAAGCATATCAGATCATCTGTGGGGGGAATACAAGCTTCTCAGCAACAACATCAACACCTATCAGTAGGCTGGATGTTGCACTCAAATTGACCTTGCAGGCATTCAAACCAAGTAGGCACTTGGGAGACAGAGATGGAGAAGGCACTTCTAGCACATTTTCACGTCACACGCCTTAAATAATGGCAGCCAGTCCCGCCTGCCTTTTCAGGAACCTCTTCCTCATGGGGCCTCTTCCTCACTCGGAGAGCACTCTGCATTAGTTTTCCTCTGTGTAAAGCCCTAACGTCATGACTTACATTTATACAGCACTTTGTTAATTTCAAAATACTTTGACATCTAAGAATCATCTTCCTTCCTTTTAACCACAATACTATGGAGGTTGATAAATATGTTCATCCTAATTTCACAGGGGAAGCGACTTATCTGAGGTCACAAAGGAGACAGAATCGAAGCCTGAAATGGACAGAAACTGGTCCCCAGACTGGTAGCCCACTCTGCCTTCTGCATGATCATGTGAAAAGCCCAGTGTTGATATATCATAGGAACTAAAGGTTCCATTTTCTTCCCTAGCAAAAACAGGAGTAGGGTACGTAAGTTAACACTGTCTTCCCAGAGGATATTTTACATGTGGTGATTTCCATCCCTAAATATTATTTGTTACAACCTTCTTGAGGATAAAGTCATGACCTCAGAAAAAAGACACACTATATGAAATTTCTTCTAGTCCCCAAACTGGATTCTCATTAAGATCACTGCCTGATTCTTTTTTAGTACTGCCCCAGGCATATCAAAAGAGCTTATTTTCATGAGTAGCAAGGGCATCATTCAAAAGACAATTTGAATGTAGCCATTTGCGTATTTTTTTTCTAAAGCTAGTGTTTGGATAACCTGCAGGGAAATCTTAAAACACCCTGAAAATGAATGCCATTTCCTATCTGGTAGACACACACATACAGAACACTGAATAATTCTCAGTGCATGCATGTGTGTGTGTGTGTGTTGGAAAAACAGGAGATGTGTTCTTTGGAAAACAGCTGGTCCAGAAACTCTCATTAATTCATAGGCCAACAAGTCAGTGCTTTATTTTCCAGTCCTTTCCTACTAGATTTAAAGAGTCCGAGATACAGAAACAAATCAAGAAAAAAGCCAAAAGTCTGAGGTATAAAAACTATCAAAGAAACATTCAAATTTGACTTCTTCAAAGATCTTGATCTAAGCTACCCAGGACAGCCTGAGACATGTAGAACCCAAGCATGGTTAACTCTACTCTACCAAGTAACTTTCTGCTTGCTGCTTGGGCAACCAGAATGTCATTGTGTCCATGCACATGTATGCATAGACCTATGCGTGTGTCTCTCACATTCTCCTTCTCCATTTGCTGCTCTCTGTGTATATGTGTGTGTGTGTGTGTGTGTGTGTGTGTGTGTGTGTGTGATATGTATGTTTAAAGTCATTTTTCTATTTGAATTTTTGCTGCTTCTTATTTTTGAAAGACCAATGGAAAAGGGTTTAAAGAAAGCGGGTTGCATAAGAAATCTGTTTCACCAAATTGGCTTCAGACTCCTTGTACATGTACTTAAAGGCATGCACACACACACACATACAAAAACCTCTTTTATCCCCTCTGTCGTGATTTCAATAATTAATAGCTGCTTTTTCTCAGGCCCTTTGGAAGAAGTATTCTTAGGAATTAGAAACTCCATGATTCCTCTGCCAAAATGCAGCAGATTCCTCTTCAAAGCTGTGACCCTGTTGATTTTGCTCACTGCCAAATTTCACATCATGAAAAAAAATAGCTTGATATTGGAGTGATTAAATTTCAGGGACAGCTGACAGAAAGGAGTTCTTCAAAACCTAAACTCTGCCAATTTTGATGTCTCTAATTTATTCCAACAACCATTTAAGTCTAAACACCTCCATTTTAATCATATTAACAGTAGATTACAAAGACACTGAACACCCAGAGAACTCCAGTTGCAAAATGAACTTGGCTCTTCCCCCCTCCTCTTTATGTTTGGAATGATCAAATATCTGCTAGCAGAAGCCATTAGCCAGAGCCAGCCCTTTTGTAATTTCCCTTTGATTCCCTCTGTTTCTTTAGCCAGAGGCCTGGATCTTGGCACTTGCCCACATAGCACAGGGGAAATAAATGCACCTACTATCCAAGCGACAGCAGAGGTACAGTGAGCACTTAGCTCACCTTGAGAGCTCACATTTTCCTTGCATATGACTGGTGCTACAGAGAATCAGCAATGAAACTAACCCACATCAGTTCACAGCAACACAGAGCCCTGGTCTGACTGGCATCATGCTCTAACCAAGAGGCAACAGCAATGGCCCCCCAAAAGCTGTGGGCTCTTGGCCCTCCTTCCGGATGGCACCAGTTGGTAGTGTATTAGGCCTTCAATGGGGCCAATGTAGAGATTTGTTCAAGCCAAGCCTGAGCCCTTGCCAGCTTGCCCATTTCTCTGGTAGTGTACTCCCATAAAGCTGCAGGAAACCTGAATATTTAATGCAGATATTTTATTTGAAACCAAGTGCCTCTGTTCTCCAGGGTCTACTTTCTGTCACCAGCCTACATCATCGGAAATAGAATAAACATGTTTCTGCCCTGCACAAGCCAAGCTATTTTCATATTTTGTTTCCCAGAAGTCATCAAACTGCTTGTGTGCACAGATTCTAAAAACTCAAATATCTCCTTGCTGTTTTCGCGATATTGCATGGTGGGTCCAACCCTGGGCTTTCCCATCAACCAGCTTGTACCTACCTCCCAGGAATGCCCCTTACTATGTGACGTTCAGCAAGTTAATCATGCTCTCTGAGATTTGGTTTCCTCAATTATTAAGATGGAAAAAACAATTGTGTCTCCTTTACACAGTGCTATTGTGAGAAATAAGTGAGATAATGCACAAAACGTACTTAACAGAGTCTGGCCTATAGTAAGTGCTTAATAATGCATTTAATATAGTAAGTGCCTAAGTGCTTAAACAGTGGTATTGTTAATATGATCATCATTGATATTATCCCCTTATAAATGGCTTGAATTGAAGATTTATTATGACTTGGTAACAACACAGAAAAAGAGATGAGGAAGCTATAAGTTACAAGAATTGCTACACAGGATGGGCTTTAGGGCAGCAATATTCTTGGAAGAGGAGCTGGGGCATTGTCTTGTGTTGCATTCACATAGTAAGCTCATTCATTTTCCTTAGACTGTGTGATGATTTAAGGTGGTTTGGTGAATACAGGCACTGATGGAGACCTATGATACCATCCTGTGGTATCTTCACATTATACCCCTTCTACTCTACCCCTTGGGTGTTCCATGTCAGACTTTTCCTTCAATTTTATCTCCCATGGCCAAGAACATATAAAGATTTTTGAAAATTATTTTACAAAGTGTCTTATTCCTGTTTAAAAAAAAAAGCTTTGAAATACACTGTGAAATAGAATTAAATACCTAAGAACAAGTTGTTTTCTTCCTTTGTGTTGAATCAAGGAATAATCTTCTGAAGCTGGGCTCTGTTGATAACCTTGGGAGAGATCACTACAACCTTTGTGGATGGAATCCCATATTGAAAGATGAACTGAATGAATCATATATGAAGTAATTGTCCTGAACCAGACAACAAAGGTAATGGAAAAACAAGATTTTTTAAAAAGTTTACCTTTCATTCAATCAACATATACTTTGGAGTATAGACAAGAGGGCTTTGGGATTGTGAAAGGGGAAATGGAACCTTTCTGGTACCTCAAAGTAGATAGAAAATCAAATTTCTGTTCAACAGAAATCAGTAATACTCTCTTATATGTTGGCTTAAGACTTGGATCTAAACAAAGACTTTGATCATAAACAAAGCTAGAATGGGCTATTTTTTTTTCTTGAAATGACTGGCCCTTCACATAGAGATTCAGACTTGAAGGAAATGGTAAAATACAAGTGTGCACTAATCCACATCTAAGCCTCCTAAAGAGAAGATTCCCTAGCCAAAGAGAAGAATAAAGTGTTAAAATTTCTCACCTCCTCCAGGAAGATTCTGATGTTTACATTTGAGAAGGGAGAGTGAAATTTGGGGAGCACTCATGGGTCCTCGAGAAAGCAGAGTCCAATCTTATGTGGCTGGAGAATGGACAGCACTTCTGTCTGTGGAACTCTGTAGTGTTAAAGCTTTGAGTTTGTGCCCTGTTGTCTTAAGCTGTCCTGGAATTAGGACACTGGGTTCCCTTTTGTTTAGGGCCAGTGAGGTGTATCCTGACTGTATTAGGTGTAACTAGTACAGCAACCATTTGGAGGGGTCATCAGATACCTGGGTCAGGTTGCTGAAAAACACCAAAGTATTCAGCCACTGAGACTCCATAAATGGTACTCAGTGGTCATCTTTAAAATGTGAGTAAAGGCCAATCACACTTATTTACAGACATAGCATTGACTAGAATAAACTACTTCAGCCAGCCACATGTCTAAGGTCTAGAGAGAATAGTCTGTGGACCAAAAAACAAAAAGTCTCTTAAAATGTAGCATTTTCTTGGAGGGTTGTAGGTCCCAGAAACTGAAAACACTTCCAACACACAAGGGGAAATAAAATTTCTCAAATGAATAGGCTAAAAGACTGCAAACCTTGTTATCACAAAGTTGGGGTTCTGACCACTAAATTCATTATTTTTTATAGCAATTTGGTTTTGGAAGCTGAGGATATTTGGAAGATACTGTTTCCTACAGAACAATTTGATGAAGCACAAGTAACTTCAATCTATGCACAAGAGGACATGGGTCTTATTAACTTGTTACCAGTTGATGTTAAGACACATAGTTTAGCTCCTTCAGGACAATCTGCAATAAAAAAATGTAGTGACACCAATAACAAATGTAGAGAAATGACTTTTCTTATTTACCCTTTATGACACCGTTTCTGCCAAGGTGGCTTTCTCTTGAACATATAGACTCTGAATCTTCAGTGTTTTAATCCTTAATAACGTTCTTCTAAATCTCTTCTTAATTTTTACGTCCATCTTTGACACCAACTATCTGAGATATTTACTGACCTCTTTCTGTCCTGTCATTCTCTCTGGCCTACAGAGCCTGAGTCATTTATGTGCATTTAGAGCTATCTTTGGATGCAGACCCGCTAAAGCACAAGGCAGTCTGATGATGAAGTACCTTACCCATTTACACTTGTATAAAAGAATACCATCCACTTATCTGCAGTGTACTTCTCAAGTAAAGCAAGTTGGAGATTTGTTCCTATGTCAGCTTTTGTGTCCGATTTCTTTTAACTCTTAATCATTCTGGCAGCAAGTGCGTTTGACATTAAGTGGACCACACACTGTGTCTTTGCATATAGTGTCTCCAAGTATTTGGAAAAATCTCGAAGTCAATGCTAGGGAAAGAAATGTAATAAGACAAGATCGGAGAAATCAAAAAGTCAGTTACTTAGGAAAGTATGCCCAATTATAATATAATCTGTACGGTATGTACCATAAGTATTTTAGAAATAAAGCAGTGTTGTCTGTAGGGAGAGATGAACGCTGAAACTAAATAGTTTCTGAAGAGCAAACATAAATAAATGTACTGACTCGTAAGACCTTGGCATAGAGAGTACAATAATGAGTTGTTTTGACAAGTCCAAAAAATGTCTCTGTCTCTCCTCTTTCCTATGATTTGGCACCTCTTTTACCTCATATTGATTCGTTCCTCATTTCCCTTGCAACAAAATTTACCTTCTTGTAAACATATCACATGATATTCTTTCCACAAAGACTATTTCTAGAGCCTCTACCTTCTTCCTAAATGATTTACTACTTTTTTGTTCCTATCTTTTATTATTCCTCTCTCCACTGAAAAACCAAAACCAAAACCAAGAATTTAACCAACACAGAATAAAATACTACATTTTCCCAAATTACCCAGGGAGTGATGACAAAGGTGGGTGTGGAGTTCTGCGTAGATGGCCGTCTCAGCTATTCAAGATGGATAGTACTGGGGCTCCTTTCAACCTCAAGTCTTTGCCTCCAAGACGATCTCCAACTCTGTCTTGTAACTGGATTGTTAATAACTGCTCTTCCTGCATCTCCAAGTCACAGTGGGTAGACACACCCCTTCCTACTTTTTATCTTCCCTGACTCTTCCCACATGTTGAGCTATGTATGGCTGAGAGACAGGAGACAAGACACACTTCCAAGGGGGGGATGCTGAATTCAGCCAATAGAATTGTGAGAAACAAGGCCCCTGTCATTACGGATACTTAATCACATTTTCCTTTTTAACATTTAAATTCTGTCTAATGTTCCTGACTGGAGGTTCCATTTCTTTTCAAGTGCTAAGTTGTTTCTCAAAGGTAAATTCTAAATTACATTGTCCTCATCGTCTTCACCAAGGTAAGTGCTCCTCAGATGTGCACAGGGCTGTTTGAATAAAACATTTGTTTCTTCAGGCAAAATGTATGTCTTCCCTGTGGATTGCATAGCAAGATATTATGGCCCTCTTCTGCCTTTTCTTCTCCTCTGAGGCGGATCATATTCCTGATTGGGAAACTGTGATTTTTGAGAAATTAAAGCTGAATTGAATAATTTTATCTGGATTATTATCAGAGCTTAACCTATATTAAATGAACTAGCTTTTGAGTTTTAGAAGGTCAGCTCATCACATTGCTTTCAGTTTCATGGCTTTAAAACCTATAAATGTGCCCCAATCCAAATCTTATGTTTTATAAATGAGAAAAACAAGGCCAAGAATGGTTAAGTGACTTCGGCAAGGCTACACAGCTACCTTGTGGAAGAAAGTGGATGGTATCCCAGATTTTCTGATGCTTTCATTTACCACTACATAAATGAAATAATTTTACAATAGTTCCACAGATATGTATATGAAAACCACGTGCACTCATTGAATATGTTTAAATTGATCTTCACGTTGAGAATTCCTTCATATTTGGATCAGTATGGTATTTCCATCAGGGTGGAGTAGCCCACCAGCGCCACGATGACCTCCTAATCCTCCAGCTAGAAAAGACAGAGCTGACAGTTGCTCAGCACTGTACCTTTATAAGGGGCTTTCACACACATGCTGGCATTCTTCCCTCACTCTAGGCCTAAGAGGTTGATATAACTAATAGTTTTACATTTTAGATGAGGATACCAAACATTCTCAAGTAAAATCATCTCTGTTGCTCAAGCGACATGACTTCACATTGAGAGAGACCTTGCCCAAGCTTGGCATCCATTTAGAGCCCCCTCAAAACTAGTGAGTGTGTCTATACTCCCTTAGCTAGAGAGCTCTGAGGGAAGAGCTCTACTGGATGGGACACAGAGAGAGAATGACTTGACTTCACATTTTTGCCCCGCCCAGCACACCTGGCCAGGTACACACGTGTGCTTACAAGTAAGTTTTGAGGAAATGGTATATTAATGATTGGTCCCCAAGTCTCTTACATTTATGATGACGAGTCCTACTTGGTGCTACCAGGTTTTTAAATTTTAAATTAGATTTGAGGGAAAGAAAGCAATGATAGTTCCTGTTAAGTTATTTTGGACAAAAAATATTTTGTAAACAAACAAGCATCGAAAAAATATTTTTGCTTGAATTTCTAATTTATGAACCATTTAAGAAATGCACACAAATCATGGCAATGTGCCCCCCCCACCCCTCTGGATAACTTTTATTTCAACTTTTCCACTTTTAAGAACATTTTCAATTATTTATAATCACATTTTATGAAGTTGCTTTGCTGCTAGAGCCAAGAAAAAGGCATATGTGATTTAGCTTCACATTTTATTTCTGTCTTCACCAGTAAGAGATCTGGTTTCCCAAGAGGGTTATACTATCATGAGGGGATATTCTAATAGTTCTATTGAGGTATATAAAAATATTAATATTTTTTCTAAAATGAAAAAGAAATGTAACAAAAACAATTTCCAATATAGAAGTTGATAGTGGTGCACATTGGTGGTTAGTGCTCATCCTGAGAGGAGACCCAAAATATAGCCACTTGATATGAAAATAAATAAAACTCTCACTTCTCTAAGGAGCCCCAAGGCAGAAAGAAGTATATACCCAATACGCTCAGGAAATCAATAATATCTCATTAATAGGAACATTCTGACTTTGTATAGAGTCATCAAAATAATCCCATCAGCATGGAGTTGTCAGCATTAGAGAATCAACATAGAGAGCAACAGAAAGAGCACCCCCCACACAGACCAGAGACAGAAGGATGGCCTGGGCAGGACTGGGAAGAAAGTGGGGTGTGGCCCATGCATTGCCCATCTCCCTTCCCTGTTGCTCCTCTTAGGGACACTCCAGGGTCTTGTGTCCACATGCCTCCTGTGCATGCCTCTGAAATGCCATCCAGTTCCTGCTCCAGCCCTACCCATCTACTTTAGGTGTTACTCCTAGAAGCAACTGCTCTCAACTTTCTGACTCCTTAGAAAACAGTCTGATAAAATGAAGCTCACTGAGGCATTTGTGACTGATAATGGGGGCAACTGATCACATGTCCCTGATCACTGACTATCCATGAGATGCAAGCCTTGGCCCAAAGTGCTGACAGGTGGTAGAGAGTTTCTGATCTATAGCCTTGTTCATTGTGCTCGAGTAAGAAAGCATTGGGACAAAAAAAAAAAAAGGAGATCTGGGTTCAAGGTTTGGCTCCCCATCAAGTGACTCGCCTGGCCTTGAACAAGCCATCTGACCTGCCTATGCCTTCATCTCCCCATGTAATTAATGAAGATTTAAAAGGTGTTTTGTGAGGGAACAAAACAAAATGCCAATTATTTTTATTACTGCTAGTATTATAGGAGTTTCAAAATCATTTTCAATCCTGTGCATTTATTGTGCAAGACATAAATCAGCCATACTACTACTATGGTTTTCAAATACCAACAATATAGGACACACAAAGAAAATCAGTGTAAATTATTTTCCCTTTTTTGCCTGCATTTTTGTTTCTTTCAAATACAAAGATCTATACATAACTACTGCCCAATGGACTTTCTGCCCTCACAGTTGGCCGATATTTGGTAAAGGAGTCAGGGAAATGCAGGTGTGCAGGAACCAGGTGCTTCTGAGCCCTGGGTCTCCCCAGCCCCTTGGGCAGGTGGTCAGCAGGGGACCTGGTGCACCTGGCCAGCAAGGCTCACCCAGGCGGTGGATAGTTTCCCTGTGCGCCCTGCTGGCTCGTGGGCCTGCTTCTTCCCTAGCTGTGCGGTTCAAAACTGCTGATTCATGCTCATGATACAAGCCTAATGACCATGAACCCGCTCTCATTTTTTTTTCTTGAGGCACATTTTCTTGGTAACCAGGCTCATGATATGCTAATACAAATAGGCAGACTTGAACTGAAATGACAAAAATACGATCTGCCACTTGGAAGGAACAAAGCACAAGACTCCAAGGCTGCCCTTTTGCCTCGGGTTTTCCTTTCGGTGGTGAAGGCACGCAGTAAGTGCTCAACAAAGAGATGTGGTTTTCAGGGGAGACCCATGGTGACCATGAGGATTTTAAATCACTCTGAGCAGTAATTCCTTTCATTTAAAATAAATTTCCTGCGAGCCCTTTCAGTAATCTGACATTAAGAGACTCCCTGCTAGTTTCTCTCTTTGTGTAAGATAGCTCTGGGTCCGCAGCATCTACCGAATCCAGGGAGGAAGAAAAGTCACATTTTGCCTTTTCTCCAAATCCATCTTGGCCACAACCTGGCCGCATCTCGCTTCTGAGTCACATAGGAAAGGTTCATGGGAGGTCACCCCAGTTCCATGGACTAATTTGGAGTTTTAATGTATTGCCGTTGAAATAAAGCTTAATCTCTTCTTGTCAGCCAGCGGGATGGTACAGTGATATTCGCCCGTGTTGCTGCACAAGCAATTAAAGCGCAGGAGCACGGCAAGTCCTGCTTCGACAGCCGGCAACGGACAGCAACCTCGCAGGAAAGTGCAGAAGATTATGCAGAAGAACCAGCCTTCTGCAACACACAGACATTCCCAGAAAGACAATTCCGAGACCAGTTCATTAGTGGCTGTGTTTTCATGGCACTGCTGAGTGGAATGCCAGGGCTGCTGGCTCCTGTTTTATTAAGGTTCTCCTCTATCTGACTGAGACGCACATGTTTTCTGACCACAGACTTGGAATTTACTGTAAAGTGAGTGAGCTGATATGAACCAATAAAAATTCTCCAAGCAAATTCAGCTCAGATTTGAAGTTGTCTCTATTGTGAAATGAGCTTTTTCTTTATTATCTGGGAACGGGTCAGGTAGGCGGGTCGGGGTGACTCTGTTTTAAGATGCTAAAATAAATAAATAAACACACAAATAAATAAATAAATCACCTTGGGTAATTTCGTGCCAGAAGCTACAACCTCCGGCTGATAAAAAGGAAGATGTTTGGTTTCAATTAGAAAGGTCACGGTCGCTCTGCTAAGCTGATTTTAAAAGTGATGTGGTGATAAGCATAGAAAAGGGTAAAGAAATTCCTTATAAAGCAGAATGAAGATGAGGATTTTTTTTTTTTTTTTCCCATCACAAGGGAATAAGATTCAAATCGAAGTCCTGAGAAAAAGGTCATTTTGAGATACAGAGAATTAAAGGTTGGCTCCAATTCATTTAAGTTTTCATAAACTGCTTATAACTGTTTGTTCCCTTGATCAGTTCAGCACTTAGAACAATCTTGACATGGTTATTACCACTTTATAATAAAAGTACTAAAAATGAGAATTTTATTTTCTTTTCTGCAATCTGGAATGCCAAATCTTAATATCATCTGAACAACCCAAATCCTACTTTATCTTTGGAAGTGATCCAGAGTCAATGATCTATTCAGAAACCCTTTCTATAACCATGGTTGTTGGATCAACCCTGGAGAATGAGCCAGGAAGAAGCAGTCACCAAGTGACTAGGACCCTTCAGGTCCCTGGGGCTGTCACCAAGAAGCGCTTTGGGCAATATCTGAAGGCTGATCACCATGAAACTATAGGGCTCCAAACATCACTCCTGTGAGGAGTATCCAGGGCCACAGAGGCCCAGACAGAATAGCCCTTGCCTTTAGACCATCTAAGGAAAGTATCTAGGAAGGAAGTTTTTAGAAGGAAGTTATATTAAAATTACTATCTTCATTATTTGGATGAGTAAACGAGGCACAGAGCAGTCTAATTCCTCTACATCCCAGCAACCAAAGAATGAATTAGAATCCATTTTTTTCTGCCCCTGTGCCTTAAGTTGGACATCCATCTGACCATGCCCCCTCCTTTTGCGAAAGGAAGACATAGAAAATTGGATAAACAATCACAAAAGCTGATTCTGAAGTTAAAGAGAAATCCAAGGTGACACAGTAGGAGCAATTTTCCAATGATCTGTTGTTTGAAGACTGAGAACTAGACACGGGTTCCAGGAAGAATCAAGAAACAAGTTCCATTTGAAAAGTAATATTTGACTCAGAGCAAAGATACTGAACAAAATTCTGAAAAGTTGATCCTGACATATATTTCCTTCTAATAGCTGGCTGGGTTAGCCAAGGAATTAAATTCTCTATCCACACTCCCCCCGCCCCGCCCCCCAACTAAGGAAGGGCTAATTCAATCCTTCAAGAGCATATATCCATATCCCAAGTGGCTCAGCAGTAACAATGATTAACATGGAAATGGTCAAAACAGCATGTATTTCATACGCAAAAACTGACTAATAAAAGGAAAATCTGTTGGATGAAGAGCCTGCTTGTTTTCAGACAGAATATGTGAGAAGAGAAAGAATAATAAAGGAAAAGATTAGGAAAATGGAAAAGATGGCAATAAAACTGGACAGGCCAGACTAGCCTTGGCTTGGGAGCTTTGACCTCTCTGATCTTGCCCTTGACAATGGCCACTTTGTCACCCCCTGTGCCAGGTCCAATGAATGTACTGTTACCTGCAAGGCTCTAGTTCCCACGAGAGTATTGGAGTTGTGGCCCAGCTGTGTTCAGGACCCCCAGCCCAGTCCATGTTATAAAAGGAAAACAAACTGCAGAAATGTAATAACTGGAATGAAAACTCTTAAATAAGAATTTCTAAAATGTTACTGTGGACAACTGACTGAAATTAGCAAAAGAGCAATACTTTAATTGAGCATTTATTGAGCAAGTACTATATGTCAGTTATGATACCAGAAACTTTCCTTGTTTGTTCTTTGAATGTTCTTAAGAACCATAGATGTAGAAATATCCCCATTTTACTAGAATCAAGGAGGTTCAGTTACTCCATCAAGATCATACAGTTATAAATGAAAGGACTGGTATTCATTTCCTGGTGGATTTTGATTTCCAACTAATAAAGATACAAGTCGAATTTCTGCACATATGGTAAATGTACATGAATATTTCAAAATGCATGATGATTAACTAGTATCTTTGTTATAAAATTTTAACAGATTATCACAGGCCAAAACTTGATGAGGCAGAATTTTCCATTAGTACATCTATCATTTTGAGTACAGTGAAGTATAAACAAGTAATTCTTAATGAGAGGAGTCAAGGGAAGAGGAGCACATCAGAATTACTTGTACAACCTGTTCAAGCACATCTTCCATTCCTACTTCCTCCCCACCCCACTTCACTTCTTTTGGTCAGTGTTATTGGTAGAATGTGTCTTATTCCTTATAAGTGCTCAGTCATTAAGAAAAAAAACAAAACAAAACAATGTCCTGATCTCACTTTGTAAATTTCCACACAAGTGAATGTTTCTATGTGTCTTCATTATCCTATACATACAGAGTATGTCCTTCTCTATATCTAGGATATATTCTTCAAGTAAAGGAATTTCTAGGTAATCTGTTCTCAAGTTATTTAGATTCTCATATGTTTTGGTAGTTCATTTATATCACATACAATTTTACAAGTAACCAATATTCTCACAATAATATGAATAATTTATATCTTGTATTTGTTTCACTGGCATACTCTGCACGTTCATGTACAATTTCATCAAGATACTGACTTCTGATCAGATTAAAAATAAAGTAAGTTACTTCATTAGAAAATAACATATTGCCTAAGATGGTACAGGAAATGCTTTCAGTGAGTCTCTCTACTTTATCATCTATTCATTAACTTATTCAATATCGATTTATTATTGATAGGTATATACCAGGTAGTTAGGCTTTACCAGCTAAAGTAGAATTTACTCCCCCTTGTTGAAATACTCATTTGCTTATTTTGGAGAAATTTCTTTCAGAGTATGGATGTACTGAATGATACTAAAGATATTCAGAAACATCAGACTAACTGTTGGTTCACTCTTGAATGACTCTATTTTTATTGGAGATAAAACATTCATGTTTCTCAGGTGACACTTTCCAGGTGTCAGCATTTAGTAATAATTATTAGTAATAATTTAAGTCACTACCACTTATCTTGTTATGTAGGCTAAAATTTGGGCTTTGAAGAACATAATTTCATTAAACCATAATGAAAACATGGACCAAACATACTGATATGGGCCTTATGGACTCTAAATACCTTAGCGGTGCGGGTTTAGGGAATTCATAGTAAAACTCTGAGCTGTAAGTGAATCTATACCAGTAGCCTGCACTATGCTACCCAAGACACCAGAAGAATGAGAAGACACCTGTGACTGGAAATCTTACTGTCTGCATCCGAATCTCAGTTTGCAAGTTTGGAACCACAGATAAATCACTTAATCTGAGTTCCTGTTACTTCATCTGTAAAGATAATCATGGCTTTGCCCCTATCACTGGAATGTTATAAAGATCAAATGATCTAAGGTTTGTGAAATGTTTCAAAAACTGTAAAATGATATAATATAAAATCCTAGTTCTAGAAAAATTTTCAGAAACTGTAAAATAATATATTAATTTAACATATTAGTTTTGCTATTGATGTTAAAATTTTATCTTAAATTTTATTATCATATTTTGCTTATTTACTATAATATACTTGCTCATTATAAACAATCTACGAGAGTCAGAGAAGAGACAATGTAGTATAAAGGCAAGAACTCAAGGTTGGAATCAGCTGAACTTGAATCTCGGTTACATAAATTATTGGCCAAGCTCCTTTGGCCATGTTGCTTCTCTGAACCTGTTACTTTATCTGTAAAGCATACATAAGGATACTTACCTATATTAAAGGATATAATGTATGCAAAACATGTAGTACAGTTGCTCGGTAAGTAGACACAATCAATGAGAATTACTTCTATTATTACAAAGTTATAATGGTCTTTGTTCTCCCCACTAACCATAGTTATAAATGTCCATTTGGCTCAAGGATTGTATCATATTCTGCTAGTTTTTTAGTGTTCTCTTTTTTTTTTCCTTTTCTCAATCCCTTCCAAAAGCAAAGGATTCACAACTACCATAATTATGAAAATGTGTTAGGATATGCAATTAACAAGTCAGTGTTACAGTTATTTGTTATGCTAGAGGTTATATCCTACTAAGATACCCTAACAGCGAGTCTGGTTTGAAAGGTAAAGTAAGAGGAGGGTCATGCACAATTAGAGACATGCTCTTATCAAGGTGATTCTTGTTGAGGTTATAGCCTCACTTTCATACTTCTGTATTTTATATTTTCTTTTTCTTGAAGTGAATGTTTTGAAAATATTATCCCACCTGAAAGAATCTGGTAATTGGTAAAATGAAGGTTTGTCTGAGAAAGAAAACACTGCTGCAAAAAATCTGATTTAGTATCATAACTTTTATTCATTTTTAATACAGGACTTCATGACTCATCAAGGAGTAAGCCAGTCTATCATAAGAAGTTGTCTTTTTGTTCATTTTAGAAATTTCCCTGCTGTTATTGTGTGTGTGCTTTTAAAAAACCAACACTATTTGAAAGGAAGGGGGCTGGTAGTCTGTTCTCTTTCCCCTCCCCCTTTCCAAGTTCACTGTATTTGCCCTAAAAGTCCCTCTCACAGTTTTACCAATTCCTTCCTGCAGCCCATATTATTGAATGTTATAGCTTAGCAACAATCATCATTTCACATTAAACTTATAGTTCAGCTAATGTGATGGAATGGTCTCCATACCAGAATCTCTTAATTTCTTTTTCTTTCTTCCACACAACTGCAGACTGGAACCAAATGCTCAGTCAAATATCTTTCTTATGTAACTAATAGGAGGTGAGTGTTTTCCTATTTCTCCTCCTCTCTCACCCTTATTCTCTATCTCCCTCTGAATTTATAGAACTGCCTTTAATTATTATTTAACAGTGTGCTGAGGGCACATCAGTGATTCTCCAGATGGCTCAAACTGACCCATGAGAGTACCTTTCTTTCCAAATTTGATATTTGAATAGCCAATATGTTCCTAGCAAGAACTGACTAAGCAGGTGACCTGTCCATTTGCAGTTACTTTCCATTTACCTGCTTTCTTTTTTTTTTTTTTTAAAGATTATATTTATTTATTTGACAGAGAGACCAGTGAGAGAGGGAACACAAGCAGGCAAGCAGGGGGAGTGGGAGAGGGAGAAGCAGGCTCCTCACCAAGCAGGGAGGCTGATGCGGGGCTCGATCCCAGGGCTCTGGGATCATGACCTGAGCCGAAGGCAGACGCTTAGCGATTGAGCCACCCAGGCGCCCCCATTTACCTGCTTTCTGATAATGAATACTAATATTCCTTGATATTATTGGTCCCCTAGGCATCTCTCTATATTTTCCCCTTTTGGAATTTTTTAATACTTAATCTGTGGATTAGTTGGAGGGAGGCCTTTAATTTAAAAAAAAATATTTCATTATTTAAATCTGCTTTTCCTTCCAGCATATGTTACAACTTCTGAAATGAAGGTCTTAAACTTCATGTCAAGGAATGCCAGATATTTATTCTCAAAGAATTTCCGAGAAAGTGATAAGTATAGCTACTAATAAATGAAGAGAAAAGAAAGATGGGGAAGAGAAAGGTATTATGTTTTACATGTTCTTCCATTTCCTCTGATCAAATTCTCTGCCAACGTGTTTAAAATAAAGTTATATAATACCAATTTGTTACTGTAACCAAGTACTTGTACCACCAGCAGAGATTCTGCTTTTTTTAATCCCAAGATAATGGAAAATAAGGACTCCAGAATGATCTTAAGAGCTGTAAATAAATCAGCAATGGCAAAGTATTCTTTAGAAATAGTAGTGTGTGTGTGTGTGTGTGTGTGTGTGTGTGTGTGTGTGATCCCATTGCCTTCTCTGGTCTAAAATCAACTAAATATAACAGAATAATATTTTTATAATAAGTAGGTGAAAATATTCTTTCTCAGTTTCTTTGAATTGTCAAAATGTTTTTATTGGGCCAAACTGAAACTAAGGAAGTAGAACTACTATTAAAATTCTAACAGAATGTAAAAATGTGATGTTTACATTCATATATAAGTTCATATATGAATAAACCTAAAAGCTTTGGTTTTCAGCATCTATTCTGAATGTTCATGGTAATTCTACTCAATCATTTATTCCATTATTTGCTCACTTGACAGACCTACTATATGAATTTATACTAGGGGAGAGAGTAGGGTAAGAAGAAGAAAACTAAAGGAATTTTGAGGATATTTCAGGCAGAGAGTAGCACATGAATGGAGAGGTGAAGCACCTTGCCATTTATGATGATTATCTTGCTTTCTCTACAGCATAGGAAGAGGGTCACAGTTGACATAGTTGAGAGACAGAATGTAGATGTCTTTCAATGCCATATTCTGGAAGTTGGATTTTGTCCTTTTTTCATAGGTAAGGAGGAAAATGGATACATTTTGAGTAGGTGAGTTTCACATATAATTGAATTTCTGTGGATATTCACAGTGACAGCAGTGTGAAGGGTTCCTTGAGAGCACCTGAAACTATAGACAAATACATATTAGGAGACCATTGCCATAGTCAAGGTGAAAGATGAGAAGGGCCTGAATCAAAACTAGAGAAGTGGTGATTTACAAAGACATAATTTATAGGTTGTAGTGATGATTATACATCAGAGATGAAAGAAAGACACAAGTCTAGGCTTTTTTCTTGAACAGCTGGGTGAACTTCTAAAATGAGGAATGTGGGGCGCCTGGGTGGCTCAGTCGTTAAATGTCTGCCTTCGGCTCAGGTCATGATCCCAGGGTCCTGGGATCGAGTCCCACATCGGGCTCCCTGCTCGGTGGGAAGCCTGCTTCTCCCTCTCCCACTCCCCCTGCTTGTGTTCCTGCTCTCGCTATCTCTCTCTCTGTCAAATAAATAAATAAAATCTTTAAAAAATAAAAAAATAAAAAAATAAAATGAGGAATGTGGAAGGAAAGGCAGGTTGGTAGAAGATGATGAGATCAGTTTGGGACACGTTGTGAAGTATGAGACATAGTTCAGTGGTAGACAATTGAGGCACATAGGTCTCAAGCACAGTGGAGAGAGGCCTGAGATGGATAAAAAGATTCGTTTGTCAGATTTGGGAGTCAACAGCATAGATGACTGTTGAAACCCGGAGAGTAATGAGCTTGCCCAGAGAGAGCCTAGTTGGAGGAAAAAGTCCTAATAACAGAGCCCTGGAGAACACAAACACTTAAGCTATCATTAGAAGAAGAGAAATTAGAAAAGAATAATTTTTTTAAATAGGAAGGAAGACTACCAGGAGAGAGTCATGATTCAGAAGGGAAGGGAAAAAAACAGTTTCACAATTAAATAAGATGAGGACTGAATGATAATATTGTCTTCACCCGTAATTATGTCATTGGTAAACTATGCCAGAGCAGATTAGTATAGTAGATTACAGAGGCTATGACCAGTAAAATTTAATATGCACCAATTTTATCAATGGATCAAGTCATCATTTCTAAAAATTACTCAGAAATAACTTATTCAAAAGAATAAGTGCATTTAAAAATGAAAGTGTTTGTATATGCTATATGTAAAAAATGATTTCTAAAAGAGAATTCTTTCAAATTAAGAAAAATTCTGATTAAAATAATTGTATTTTGGGAATATGAAGCCACACTTTTGGCCAATGGATACTGGACTAGCTGTACACAACTAGAATGCTAAATAAAATATATAAAAATATATAAAATAATGTTTTCAGACATTGGACAATAGGCAGCACAAGGCAGTATATCTGGGAATGGAAATAAGAAAAAGCTCTTTCTTATCATGACCTGTGTTTTCTGGCAGAGGCAGAGGCAAGAGGAGGAATCCATGCAAAGCACAGAGATCTCACTAATCAGAGTTTGGAGAGGTTGGGGTATTTGCAATAGCAGGATAGAACAATGGAGAGAAAGAAGTACACTCAGCAAGAGCTCCAAAACCTGCACAGGACTATCCTTGAGATTCAGTGTAATAAAAAATTGTCCACGTTAGGAACACTTTACAAGGTTGAGATAAGCACCAAGGAAGTATAAATTCAGCAACTGTTGGAGCCTGCACAGAGCTGGACCACATTCTGGCTCCAACCAATCAGGGTAAGAGACCTTGATGCACACCCTGAATAGTCAGATCAGAGAAAGACCATGATTTAGCATACGGCCTAATTTAGCTGGACAAAAAAACATGCTCAAGACCAGCCTTAACCAAGCTTAAAAACAAATGTTGAAAAGATCATGCTGATTCCCACATAAGTAGATTTCTGACCAAAACAAACTCAATACTCTTTAAAGGAAGATAATAAAATCCTGAATTTCAACAATTAAACATTCAAAATGTCTAGCATCTAGTTAAAAAACAATTACTAGACATGCAAAGAAACAGGGAAATAAGACCCATAACTCTAAGAAAAAAATCAATCAATAGAAATAGGCTCAGAAATCATTGAGGTGATGGAATCAGTAAGCAAGGTCTTTAACAGCTATTATAAATATACTCAAGGATTTAAAAGAAATAATGAACAAAATGAGAAGAGAAATTAAACCTATTAAAAAAACAAATGGAATTTCTAGAGTTGAAAAATGCAATATCTTTTAAAATTAAAATTCACTGGTTGAGCTTAAAAGCAGATTAGATGCTATAGAAGAAATGATCAGTGAACTTAAAAGCAGAAAAATAGATAGACTCCAAATAGAACACTGAGAAAACAGATTTATACCAATACACTAGACACTTTAGATGAAATGGACACATTTCTTAAAAAACATAAATTGCTAAAGCTGACATAAGACAATGGAAAATCCAAATGGCCCTATTATCTATTAAAGAAATTGAATCCTTAATTTAAAATGTCACAAAAATAAAAGCAAAAAAAAAAAAAAAAATCCAGATCTGAATAGCTTCACAAAATTTTATCAAATGTTTGAAGAAGAAATAATCATGATCATACAAATATTCCTTAAGGAAATAAACATAGGGAAGACTTCTCAGGAATTATATTACAAGATGGTAAGAATCATTTCAACAAGGACTTAACACAAGTTCTTAGAAAGGAGAGATTTCTTTCTGGACGTTGTGGTCAGGAATAGAGCTACAGAGAACCAGGAAGTTAAACTTATATTTAAAGGATTTCCATAGGCTGGAAATGGGTCATTCATTCTAACTTGGGGGAATGACATAAAATAACATGAAGCAAGAAAGCATATGTGCATGAAACAGTACATACAAATAGACAATATCACAGATTAAACAAAGGTGCCGTAACCGTGGAGCACCTCCTGTTCCAAGTGAGGGAGTTTGAATTTTATTCCATAAACAGTTGTAAAGTCGATGAAAATTTTTGAGCATGGGAGTGACACATCAAATAGAGATTTTGCAATCTTGATTTCATAAAATCTATTTGGACTGAAGGGAAGAAAGCTTAGTGACAGAGAAAAGAGGAAACATCTCTGAAATGGCTTGGAATGTTTCTTTGGGAATGGAGAAAAAGACATAGTGCCCAGAGGAATTCTCACAGTAGATTCAAAGAAGAGCAGCTACAAACCTAATAACATTTTCTAAGTATTAAGGTAAAAATATATATGAGCTAGTCTAGATTCTAATTCCCAAGCTCAGAAAGAACCTCATATGGTGTGGACTAAGACCTCACTGTACGAGAAGATAACGATTATTTCAACTTATGCTGTGTTTTTGGTTGGAAAAGACACTTTCAAATTTAGTCCTATATATCTACACATGAAAATTTAGGTAAGATCCATGAAGTTCTCTCCCACAATTTTAAACATGAAGCCAGTTTCGAGTAAATTCATAATGGGAAGCAATTGTACATTGTACATTTACTGGATTTTCAAGTGATTTTAGGAGGGTGGATTTATCTACTGAGTTTGAAAATGATCAATATTGATTAAATCAATGATATTTGATGTCATCCATAGTTTTATTTTTTTGCTCTCAACAAGAAATTTGACAAATACCTTTTTCTCTCCTTAATTAACCAAGGCTCATGTATACATATCTCTGAGGTAGCATCTAATTCTCTGTGAATGTTATCAGGGGACTAAAGCGGACAAGAATTTGATATGTTGTGATTTTCAGCAGTAAACAAATCACAGTGAAGAAAGCAGTAATTAACATTGTGAATTTGTTAATACCACAATTGATATGAAAGAATTTTCTTGACAACCAGCCTAAAGAAAGACTTGCTGTTTTTATAGTAGTCTTCTTTAAAGAAAAATCAAAACAAACAAAAAATCTTTAAGAAATGAATAGGTAAGGGGTGTAGGATTTTTATAATTACTTTGATTTTGTTCATTTGGCTGAATATAGAAAATTTTTACTTGCCCATTCATTCATTTATTCAACAAGCATATGCTGAGCACTGTTCTCTCTGGGACACTGCAATAGTTTGAAGTGAGTGAGTTCTAGAGCCAACCACAAGGGGAAGAAGGACATGTACTCATGTGACTACAGAAAATTACTGCGGGTAATATTGTAAGCAAAAGCTTCCCTTAAACATTTCCCTATGCTTGAAAACAATTCTTTTCAAACATTATGGAAACAAAAGAATGCATAACAACTTAAAATTTCTGTTTTACTATTCACATCAGTTCTCGTAAATTTTAAATATTTTCCTAGCCTGGTGCAAGCGCCCTCTCCTTAAGAATTCATATTGCACAAAACTAGTGAACATTTATTGTTCGACGAATACTGTGATAAGAGCTGCCCCTTTCCTGGAGAAACTCACAGAATAATGGTAGGATGCCTCCTGTTTGTATTGCACTTTACAATTTACCAATGGATTTATTTTTTAACCTATTTGGTCTCCACAACATCCTGTGAGTTTGGCAGGCAGTCAGTTCTATTTTTCTAGAGATAAGCTAGAACTCTAAGGCTTTGTTGTTTGTACTTCTGGTGAGTGGTGGTATCAAGACATGAACATGAATCATCTAATTCCTAATTCAGTGTTCTTTCAAACACAACACTCAGTACATATGTGTGTATGTGTTTGTAATATGTGTATCTATCTATCTATCTATTATCTATTATCTATCAATCTATCATCTATCTATCATCAATCTATCTATCTATATCTATCTATCTATCTATCATCTATCTATCTATCATCTATGTTGTAGGAAATGGGATTAATGTAAATATATTCCCCTTCAAGTTCTCTGTCCTACATAATTTGTGGCTAAGGAATGGCGAGTTTAAGAAAATATTTTCTTTTTTCTTTTTTTTTTAAGATTTTATTTATTTGACAGAGAGAGACACAGCGAGAGAGGGAACACAGCAGGGGGAGTGGCAGAGGGAGAAGCAGGCTTCCCGCGGAGCAGGGAGCCTGATGTGGGGCTCGATCCCAGGACCCTGGGATCATGACCTGAGCCGAAGGCAGCCGCTTAACTGACTGAGCCACCCAGGCGCCCCTAAGAAAATATTTTCTTAAGTGAGGTCTCTCACTATATCAAATTGCAACTCTATAGTCAGGCATCTCATGTGCAGAGTGGTATAGGCTTTATAGTTATATAGGGCCTATTACATGCCAGGTATGTTTCTTAACCACATTGTATGTATTAAATCAATTAAGCATCAGGACAACCCTATGAAGTAACTTCTCTTTTTATCCCCAGTTTATATATGTATGTGCAAACTCACTTTATATATGAAACACAGAGAAATTAACAAGATGATACAATTAAAAAGCAATAGAAATGTAATCTGAGGCAATTTGGCTCCAGAGCTAGCCCCATAATATATGATGACATTTAAGAGGGTAAGAGTCTCATTAGCCAAGTTTGATGTCTGATAGAGACTTCAGTGGTTACATTTTAAGGCAAATATTAGTATATACCATGTATTACATATAAGGTGCATTTCAAATCCCTGCTTAATAACATTTTGGCATGGATTGTTTCATTGTATTAGCTGGTTGCCGCTTACATAGCTTAGCTATTAGGATTGGGTCACAGGACAGAAACATTTTAAGGTGGATGAATGTAGAATGATCAAAAACATGAAGAAACTTCTAGAAGATTATGGCAAAACAAGGGTTGTTGTAGATGAGCACTTGGAAGCCAAGGGGGTGCTATGAAGACATGAATGCTTAGTCTGTGGTAGAAAAGGGCATAATGAGTCCAAGAGGAAGAACCAATGTCAAAGGACACCACATAAGGAGTTCTCAGTCCAGGAAGGAAGGCAGATATGTCAGACACAATTATACTATCTTGAGGCATATGTTGAAATAGAGATATATGCATGGATGATCCAAAGAAGTTTCAGAGGAATGCTGATTTTACCAGGGGTAGGAAGAAAGGTCAGTAAAAAAAGACATGTCTGAGGCGACAGCTTCTAAAGAATGGATGGTTTAGGCAGAAAACGGGTTATGTAAGTGGTTCCTGCAATGTTTTGATTTCTAAAGCATTCAAAAGTATTTCAAAAGCATAATATGCTTGAAGCATTTTAAATAAGGAATAAAATATTTTATTTTACTATTAAAGATAGTATATTTCAGGAAATTATCAGAATAACTGGTAATAGATTCTTTTCTGCCACAAGCTTGAATTGGTAGCAAGCCAACCACAAGGCAGCAAGTGTGTGAGAACAGGGGGAAGAGGCCATCACTACCAGGAAGTAGTGGGGAGGGTAGAATTTAATGAGCTTCTATTACATGGTAGTTTTTTTGTTTATATCCTTTCACTGAGTTTTCAAAACAACCCCATCAGGTGGTTTATGCCCATTTACAGATGAGAAAACAGAAGTCTAGAGAAGTATTTGTCACCAGTAAATGGCAAATCTAAAATCTGACTTCAGACAGGTTTATCAATTCCAAAGTTCATGCTCCATTCATCCTGACCTTTCACTCTAATCTCCTCAGGAAATACAGATATGGAAGTTCTATCAAGGACCTAAATGAACCTCTGCAGCAATGCTCAGCAAACCCATGCTCAGGGTTGGCCAAGTGGAACCTTTGGGAGGAAAGAATCAGGGGATTACCAAATCTCTCTTCCTCCTCCTGCATGTTCTTAGTTTTGGTAAGATTTGAAGCAAGATGTTCCTTTTGTTGCTATATGTCTTCATCTCTGGATGTCTGATAGGGGTTGTAGGACCAAGGAGGACAAAGGAAAGAGGACTATGTAGAATTTGACTATGCATAAGGCTTTGAGGAAAAAGGGAAAGATTATGGCATTTCTACTTTGCGCAACTGAGTTCTCCAGAGCAGAAGAGCAGAGAAGGCTTCAAAGCAAAAGCCCCAGGTAGGAAAATGTCTGAATTTACTTGTATTAGCACCTAAACATAACTGTAGGTGACTGAATAAAGTATAAGTCTCACAGAGGTGAGGGTCCTTTAATGTACATCATCAGAGGTAGGACCAGTTGCAAAAGCAAAGATGCATGCAGCCAGTCTTCCCATTTCTTCCTAGCATCATAAAGGGAAAGAAAGTGATGGAAAATTCAGGTCTTTGGAAAGGAGACCTCTCCAGCTGGAACATCAGAGGGTAGAAGGAAATGTGTGCATAGGAACTGGGATTGACTAGAGATCCAAGGAAGTGGTAAATGTCAAGGAAGTTAATGAGAAGGATGTCAATCACCAGGTCAATAGTGCTTTTTACTACCTCTTATGAAGCTCTTACTCTCTCTTCCTTATCCAACATTCTCTTCTCACTCCTCTCACCAGGACCTTGATTCTGCTCTGAAATCTTTAACAGCTTCTTTTTGCTTACAGAATGATCCATGGTTCCCAAACAGGCATTCAGTATGCTCTACAATGTGGCACAACTTCCCTTTCCAACCTGGTATTCTACTCTTATTATGGGAAATCTTCACCATTAAATTGGTGTATGTCCCATTCCTAAATACTTTTGTGCTTTCCTACCTTCATATGTTGGCTCTCCATATTGCCTCTACCTAAATGCTCCTCTGCCTAATTTCCCATTCTTGCTGCCTTTGAAACTTATACACAGAATGAAGCACACAAAAGTTGCCCCATAGAGCCTAATTGGGATTACATCTTTATGTCTCATCTCCTTTATATTTTGTAAACTCTTGAAGGTCAATAAAATGTCCATATAACCCATTATTCCAAGGCATAATTCCTTGTACATAATAGGCACTCAATATATAACTGATAAATGAAGATATTAAAAAGAAATTATGATTCTATTAACTAAGGAGATCTGGAAGGATCATTTGCTAGCATCTAGTCTAAAGCCTTCATTTTAGAGATGAGGAAACTGAATCCCAAGGAAGTTAATGATCTTGATCTTCATAATAACTACTTGAGCCACAGCCAGCAGTAAGAATAATAGCTAACATCATTTGACTACCTACCATACACCAGGCCCAGCTATAAGACTTCACCTATTTCGACTATTTTGACCTTTCAACAGTCCTATGAGGTACTCAACAGCTCATTTGATAGAAAAATAGTGTCATGCAGAAAGACTGAATAATTCATACCAAGTCACATACTTTTGTAAATAGCAGGATCAAGATTTGACCACACTTAGATTGATTCCAGAGTATACACGCTTAACCATGACTCCATTCCGTTGGACCTGTTAATCTAGTCCTCATTCTACTATGCCATTCTACCTCCATTTGTTATCACAGTAGGGTATACAAATATTGGCTGACCCAGGCCCCTGCTGGCTTGTAAAAATGAAAGGCTTGTAAAAAATCACATACATGTAGGCATTCACTGATATTACTAGTAAAGCTAATAAAGAACATGTAGTACAATCCAACAGCAATGTGATTTTAGTTGAGAGATGAAGTGTAGATCCTACTTAACAAAATTTAGTATTTTAGTCTCTACAATTCAGTTTTCCTTACAGCAAGTAACAAAGAGATCCAATAAAGAGAAACAGCCTTGGCTATTCTAAATCTACCATCTCTTCAATTTTTATTGTGCCTTACTTGAAAGGAAAAAAATATACCATATTGGTAGTGCTCATGGAGGTTTTTTGATTTAGGTTCTAGTTGATGACGATGATGATGATGGTAACAATATTTCAATGCCACATTTTTTTCTGTGTATGAGTAAGCTTATTTTCTAAAGCTTCAGAAACCAAAGCCTGTCTCAAGCAAGCCTATTTTGAATTGCTTTATGCTTAGTTTTCCCTGCTAATTAAATTCCAGTTTATAATTTATTACAGTGTTCCTTTTTCTCATTCACTGTATTTCTGTGTGAGCTATTTCTAGATTAGAATTTTGAAATTTTCTCAAGGAAATATAAACCTTGTCTTTCTGTTCATTATAAGAGTAACTGTGACCACAAGATAATTCTGGAAAAGCAATTAAGTAGTGCTTTGATTTTCTCCAAAGTTGTACATTTGTAGTTAAAATCTACAAGTCTTGGACATTACCCTATCCAGACCTCATTCATAGAGAGCACATTTTTCTCAACATCTTCTTTAGATGTCAGCCCCTGCTTTCCCAGCACAGCTCAAGAGACCCTCCAAAAATACAAACTTGCTCCTGTTTCTCCACTGCATACAGCCCTTCTGTATTTTCTCATTATCCACCCTCTTAGTGTGGCAACTTCTTCATGCCTTGGACCCTTTGTACTCTAGCCTCATTTCTCACCACCGCAGGTCCTAGCAATCAACTCACCACCATGTTGCCATTTTTGCAATAGGAAATCTAGAGAACAAATCTAATACTTCTTCCTCATGACCTCATCTCTCAAATATTTAAGTGCAGCTATTGTGTATTACCAGAGTTTTCTATTTTCCAGGTTAATTTCTCTGATTCTGGACATTCTTCAATAATTATGCTCTAATGTGTCCATGTCTTGGTAAAATCTTTAAAACTGAATTCAATATTTTATTAGGGTTTATGCTCTTCAGAGAACAGTGAGCTTTTGCTTTCCTCATTCTGCACACTAAATTTTCACTTATGGAAAACAAAATTTCATAAACTTTTTCATTATCCATAGGCACTCAATTTGCACTAGCCAACTAAAACTTTACATTGACTTCATTATATTAAATTTCCCCAAATCTGTTCTTTGCATTTATTGTTTTAAATATAGATATGGTAATTTATATTTAATTCTGTTGCATTGCATCTCACTAATTTTTAACTTATCATTTCACCCTATTGAAAATGTTTTTCTTTCAGAATCCTATGTTTGTGTCATTTAAAATTGGATAAATAGGTTGTCTTTGTCTTCATTCAATTTATAGATAAAAAAGTTGAAAAGCACAGGGCCAAATACCTAGACTGCAGGCAGCTGTTATATTACTATGATTAAAGTCATAATTCACCATCTCTTCATGAAGAAGTTTAGAGCTTTGACAAATATACTCTTCTCAAGAGTATCAAATCACATTACATAGTCTTGGTGAAACCATGTTAGCCCTTTGTGATCCCAAAGCATCCTTATAATCATAATCCTTTTTGAAAGAACATTAAACATTGAAATCACAGATATGACCCCAGAATAGATCTTTTTCCTTTTAGAAAACTTAAACAAGAAAACTGACAGAAAAAAAAATTCTGAGGAACCACCTCTACTTTCCATAAGTTTTTGAAGACAATTTATAATGACCATAATCATATCAGCAACTTATTATTATAAAAGATATATGATGTAATCATCTCTTCACCTGTATTGCTATTTGGTGTTTTTCTTAACCACAGTGACTCTACTCTTCCTAATGTGAAAATTATTTCTCTTGATAGAGAAGATAAAAGTAAAACAGTTCATTTCCTAAGGTCTGAGTTTGTTTTAATTTTATCTATATTTGTCCAAATCACACTAAATGAGAGTTGAAGAATGCTTGGAATTGTTTAAAAAACATTTTTTAAACTCTGCCTCCTCCAGCAGAGTTTCTGAAGGCCATATCCTGTCTTCCATGAGCCCCCAATTTCCCCAGACTCACGAAGGAAGGTCAAATGGGTTTTGACCATGTGTTTCTGAATGTGTGGATGGATGAATCCCTTGATTTGGGGTTGGTCAATGGTGCTCCTTTGTCAGAGCCACTCCTGTTTTCATGTCCTTCCTTCTCCTCTGTCTCTCCTGTCTCTGGTGTCACAGTTGCAGCTTGCCACCCTAACGCTTTCTGCTACCCTGCCATGGGCTGTTGGTGCACTGCCTAGGTCACCATGGTTTCTCCTGCTCCTGCTCCTGACTACTCTGAAGTCACTGCTGCTTCCTTGTCTTGTCTCCTTGACACAAACAAATCACCTTGCTAAAGTGAAGGAATGTCTTTCTCCCACAACAACTTGTGTGGGAGTGTGCTATTACTTCCTCTTCTTCCTGGGATTCTCACACAAATCCTGGTAGATGGGGTCAGCTGAGTAGTACACACCCAGGCATACTCCAAACTCTCCCTCCCTTTTGACAGAGGCTCATTATATTTCAGCACACTCCTGGATCTAAACTCTCTACTACACTGGGTTCAGGATAATCCAAGATAATCTCCCTACCTCAAGGTCAGATGATCACCAGCATTAATTCTACTTGCAACATTTATTCCCTTGCTATGTAACTTAATATATTCACAGGTACCAAGGATTATGACATAGACATCTTTAAGAGACCATTATTCTGCTTACTACATCTACTATCCTGTAGGCTACATCTGTCTATAGGAAATACCTATGCCTTGCTCTAACAGAGTTCTGTCTGACCCCGACACAGCCACTTCAATGTACTACCACAGGGCACCTGAGCTTTCTTAGGCATGACCAGGTACCGTCTTCTCTGTAATATTCAACTTCAAGGAACACATTTCTGAGTGGTCTTCTCTATGGCACCCACCCAGGAATGCTATTGTATCTCTCCTTCTCCCTCTTAGAAATAATGCCCGTTTAGATCCTCTCACCAATCTCCGATCCTTTCTTGTAATCCTTCACCTGGATTAATAGGTCCAAAAACCATTTCTATAACATTTTCTTTGTAAGTCCTACAAAAGGAAATTCATCTTAGAACTATCTTAGTATTTGAAAATCATTTTATTGGCACCTTAATAGAAATGTAATTTTTAACATCCTGTTACATGGTACCTTCAATTGTTTAGTATTATAAATGATTCTGCAGTGAATGTTCTTATACACACATTTCAAAATTGTTCAAGATGTTAGATAAGTCCAAGAAATGAAGTTAATGACTAAAAAGGGTCCCCATTTTGACTTCTGATGGACATTGCTAAATTGATGTTTATACAGGTTTATCCTCCTATATACAAGTACACTAATTTACACTTCCAGAAGCAAATAATTGTGAAAGACTGTTTTTCCACACTATTACTAACAAGACTTGATGTCTATTTTTTGGGTTTTGCCTATTAAATTGATGCTAAAATATATTTTATTGCATTTCCCTTCCTCTGATTGGAAATGGACACGTTATGATTGAGAGCTATTTGCAATTGTACGCATTTCCCGTGTGCTTTTTTATGTTTTAGAATGTAGAATATTCTGGTCATTTTTAGCTGACTTTTGAGAATTCAAGTGGCATGAGGCCAAAGTGTAACTGGAACTAATCTTGAGAATCTCCCCAGGGGAAAGTATCAGGAAAAGAGGATATGAGGCAACAAGTGTCAATAACCAGAGCCCCAGACTCTATTGGAATTCTCTGATTCCTTTAAGTTTTATTGACCACTTACAGCTTGAAGAGTAATAATCATGAAGATTTTCTTATGACTCTAGTACTATCTCTTTCTCTCAGGGGAGGATACAGAAGTGGAGGCTCCATTCCAAGAAATGTAGAGGAAATCTTTCTTTGACTGGGGCTCAATTGAATAAGGGCAGGGTTAATATTACAAGATCCTGAATTAAGAAGGAACATTCTTAAGGATTCTTATATCTTAAGGATATAAGCAATCCTTAAAATGTGCACAAACTCTTAACTACAATTTATTATATTTAAATGGATAGGAAACAGATGACCAAATTATTTAGGCCTATTTTCAATTTAAAAATATCAGGAGCCTATAAATATCAAAATAAAATTGATCCTTACTTAGAAAACTTTAAGTTTTGTGTTCTTTCTCAAGTTGGATAAAATGACTATAATGCTTTCTGTGTTATTTCAGATGAACATTGACATTCAGTGCCCTTTAGTGTGGGATCTTACACAATTCAAGTTCTATATTGAGCATATAATTTATGTCCAATGACACGCTCTCTTGAACTGCTGAAGGAAAAAGACTCCTTCCCTGTGAAAAATATAGGTCCAGGAAATGAGAATGCAGACTTCAGGTATTTTGATCTATTTAGAGAATCCTTGGTTCTGAATAATCCAAATAGATGAAGTTTTGTGAAACTATTTAATAGTGATTAAAGTTGGATCAAAAAACATCCCAAGGATAGTATAATTTACCATGTTTGAAAAAAAAATTTGTTTTCAAGGCTCTTGCCTAAACAGCATAATAATTTTTCTCAGATGATCTTTCCTACATTATTTATTCGATTAGGACTGCCCCCAAAATAGTATTGGTAGTCCTCACTTTGCATGGTAGTACAGGACCATAGACATGGCCATGCAAGATGACACTATACAGAGTAATCTTAATAACTGATGGGAAAAATTGCAATTGTTCCATGACGTTTAAAAATGTTTGTCAAAACTTTAAAACTCTCTTAGTTTATAAATGTATAGGAAAATGTGAAAAAAAAAAGAGTAAAAATAATATTTACTTAGTGCATGTTAATTAAAAATATTACAGCCATTGAGAGTTAAAATTATTTCTCTGTATTTTCATCAAGAGCAGTTTGAACAGTACTTGGCTTCTCCTTGTCATTGTATAACTTAAGATACAAAGGAGCATCTTTCCTGCTTTGGGGAATTGTCATAGTGCTTTCTACATTTTGATCAGCTTCAAACATTTTAGCCTTTGTGCTTTCAATATTGTGAAACAACTCTGGGAGTTCTTTTAATGTGAAGAAGTTACTTTCTTGAGGATGGCTTCATCTTTTTGTCACAATCACTTTCCTCGTTTGTGTTGGTAAGTTCACCTTCTCTTTGTTTTTACCAAGTTTCTCTGACTGCATGTCTACAGTCCATCAAATGGGCTAATGCCAACATTCCCACAGTTGGCCATTTCTTCTATAGTTCCTTTATGTTCATTCAACTGGCTATCACTTATCTCTTCACTGGCCTCTCATCATTGGCCAATTCACTCTGTTAATTATCCATTTGTGTAAAATGTCACTTTAGGTCTATCACCCGGAGACAAGGAAACAACACAACTACACGCTTTGCTGTCTGTATGTGAACTGACTAATGATGTGCAGTCTGTTAACCGATCACAGACAAATTTTAAAAGTGACATGATTTGTTGCTGATTATAATGCTTATCTGTTATTGACATAATGATAGTTGATGGAAGAGCTAGCAGGAAGTTTGTACTGTATGCACTTACTCAGTTCATATGCCATAGTGATTGAAATTTGAACCATGTTGTTAGAGGACTGGTTGATAAACCATGGTAGCTGAAATTCATGCGTATGGGAACTGTGCAAAGCAAAGATTGACTTGCTGTAAATAGGAATGATGTATTTACTTCTTTATTCATAAGGTCTGCCTTTTGGAAACAAATAGCTCTTTTTTCTAAGTGTAGTTTAAGAAAATGCAGAAGAAAGTGGACAAAATACTAGGATCTGATGAAAGATCATTCTGTTGAAAGCTCTGCATTTTTCTTTATTTTCCAAATAATTTACATAATATCTACTATCCCAGGAATTTCTCTAAAAGCTTTACAATCGTCAGCCTTTTTAATCATCTTAGTAACAATGAAGTAGTCACCATTATTTTCCCCTCTTAAAGATGAAAAAATAGGAACAAAGAAGTCACTTGCATAAGGTTTATAGCTTGCAAATGGCAAAGCAAGATTCAAACCCAAGCAGCCTGGCTTTGCAGGCTGTGCTTTCAACCACTGCATAATGCTGCCTTGTGTCATCAATCTGCGTTGCTAATTCTGCATAGTAACACATCATCAGGTCCTTGCTCTTCCTGATAGAGTTAGGTCTACCTCATTCATTGTTGTAGTTTATGACTGTAGATGCAGAATTCAGCACAGAAAGCTGATATTATTTATGACAGAGATTACGAGGGCTCCACAGAGCTTAGGGGAGAAGTTGTGCCTTTCTTTCAGGAGAACCACAAATGCAAAGGGAATGGTTTGGAAGAAAGGGATATAGCTGGTGACATCTCAGGGTCTGAGTTAACGAGCTCAGAGGGTCAGAAGGGTGAAGTTCTGAGCATGGAGCTCTCCCTGAAGGTAGAAAAAAAACCCCCACCAGGGATCACGGAATGAATAAATTATTTACTCCATTTCTACTCAGATTACAAGGGTCTCTTTAAGGTAACACTCAAGTTAACTTCACTGAAATTTAAATGGCATCAGTTTTACTTTGCTTTGCAGACAACTGTCCACGGTTCCAACCGTGAAACCTGAACATTATAAATTTAGTGAACCTGACAAACATATTAATAACTAATATTAAGTAGACACAACTGTCAGAACACAGCAAGTTCAAAAATATTATCCCATTTCTTTTATTAAATGTCTGGAGAATACCAGTAATCAGATAACTTAACCTGCTTCTTTGGAATTGTGGTTAAAGATTAAAATGGTTGCTTATTTTTAAATCTTCTTGTGTTTCATGGCCACTTCCTGAGTGTCTGCTTGGTGCCTAGCAACTGCCAACCATCCAATTTTCAGTGCTAATCCTTTTCTCTTTGGCAAATAAAAAGGAAAAAATCAAAGGTTATGCAGGTTGTTACTAGAAACAACTTGTTTCATAGAATAATATGAATGACCTAGAATAATCCATTCATGAATAGAAGGGCACAAAGAAGAACACCATACAGGGTCTATTTCTCATGGAGTCTTTCACCAATTTCCAAGGCCAGTTCCACGAGCTGTGAGAATTCTTTTATTATTTGTATAATAAATCTTGGTCCTGAGTGATTTCACTTAAGAGGAGGAAGAAAGGAGAAGGTCAGTACTGAATAAAAACTAGTAAAATTGTGTGCAGGTGGTGGGTGGTATGGTAAAAAGCATATGAACTAAAGACAAGAGACAGATTTGTGTTCCAGACAAGTGATTACCCCAGGTGGGCATCGGTTTTCAGTAAGAAGAAAGGATTGAGCTATTTGATCTCTAAATTCACTTTAAGTTCAGCATTTGAATAATATTACAAAAGCATTTTAATTATTTCAAGGTCATCTAAAAAACTAACATTCATTAGCTCATGACACTCAATGCTGAAATGCCTCCACTGGCTTTCCATTTCTCTTAGAATAAAACCCAAATTCTTTATCATGGCCCAGAAAGCCCTGAGTGATCTGTCTCTCCACAACCTTTTCTCCATTCACACCACTCTCCGTTCACATGCCCGGTTCAGTTACCCACACTTGCAAAGCTCAAGTCTGCCTTGAGGCTTTGCCCTTCTTTTCTTTAACATCCTCTGTCCATGTCTAAGCATATCAAGGCCCTCAAGTTCTTGTCCTTTGGGTCTTAGCTCAAATGTCACCTCCTCCTTCTCAGAGAGGCTCTCCCTATCCAGCTGACCTAAAGGAGGCTTTCCCAAATTAATCTCTATCACCTAGCCTAATTTAATTTTCTCTGTAACAACTTGCAGTGGTTTTATTCATTTACTAACCCTTCATTTGCTTTCTCCTAAACAAATGCATAAGCTATGAGAAAGCGGCATCTTATCCATCTTATTCCTCTGTGTACCCTCTGGAACAGTGCCTGATAGGCACTAAATAAGTATTTTGAGAATAAATGAATGATCATATGCCAAAGCACAATGCTTGGTACATAGTGAACATTCAGTAAATATTTTCTCAATGTAACTGAATGAGTGAACTTGGTCACCTTCTTATAAAGGTGACGGATGAATTATTTATTATCTATTCTGTATTAGTTTCCTATCACTGCTGTAAACAAATTACCACAAACTTGATGACTTAAAACAACACAGTTATTATTTTGTAGTTCCGGAGATCAGAAATCTCATGTGAGTATCATGGGGCTAACATCAAGGTATTGACAGGGTTGCATTCATTCTGGGGATTCTAGGGGAGAATCTATTACTTTGCCTTTTCCAGCTTGTAGAGGCTGCCTGCATTCCTTGGCTCATAGACCCTTCCCATCTTCAACACCAGCAATGGCCAGTTGAATCTTTATCACGCTGTATCATTCTGACACTGATTCTCCTGCCTCCCCTATGATTCTATTGGGCCTAGTTGGATAATCCAAAATAAGCTCATCTAAAAATCCTTAATTTAATCACATCTGCAACATTCTTTTTGCCATGTAATGTAACATATTCATAGGTTCCAGGAATTAGGACATGGACATCTTCTGGAGGGTCATTATTCTGCCTGCCACATTGTCATTTTGAATGATTCTGCAACAAATCACACTTGTCTTGGGTAATCTATGGAAACCTCTTATCTTTTAAACATGCTACATGGTCACATTCTGGGGAGGATTCCCCAGAATCTTATATCTCATTTTCCTATCTTAGAGCTATGGCGGGTGAGTAATGCTACTTTGCATACATTGAGCAAAAGGTTTACACTCCTACCACCTATGCATTTAAACAGCCTAAAAATAAGCGGATGTTGACATCTCTGGACAGGCTAAAAATCTATTTCTGTTACTGGTAGAGGATAATTACGAGAAAACACGTTCCATTCCAACCCCATCACGAAAATAAGGACAACACTACTGTATATTGTAAGAAGATAAAATTCAGTGAGAGTCAAGGAAATTGCACCATTATTAGAAGGATCTATCTTAAGCCTGGAAGGCAGGGGGGAGAAGGGCTGTATGATAGACTCCAAAATTTGCATTGAATTAAGGCAGTTCTCTTCACTTGCCTGGGCTAAGTCAGCCTGTACAATTAAGCAAACCTGGGGGCCTAACACATTAACTTGCTATCGATATATTCTAACTGCCTTGGCACAACTAGTGTTTCTGGCATTATTTATGAAGGCAGTCTTGCTATATTTGCACAGCATGCAGCATTGTTCATAGCAAGCTACAGATTATTGTCAATGAGTAATGCCCGAGAAGCTCCTAACCCTTTGTGCTTATGCCTAATAACTAAATAGCAATAGCTGTTTTTCTGTGTTCTGCTTAAGATTATAGCACAGCCATAAAGAAACTACTAGGGGCAAGATCCATTCAGCATCAGTGACTACCACGGCAAAGTTACGAGTTCTTTTTTTTTTTTTTTTTTTAAAGGTTTTATTTATTTGACAGAGAGAAAGACAGCCAGAGAGGGAACACAAGCAGGAGGAGTGGGAGAGGGAGAAGCGGGCTCCCCGCTCGGCAGAGAGCCCGATGCGGGGCTCGATCCCAGGACCCTGGGACCATGACCTGAGCCGAAGGCAGACGCTTAACGACTGAGCCACCCAGGCGCCCCAAAGTTACGAGTTCTTATCGTTCCCTGTTATATTATAAACAACGTTCATACTAAGATTTCTTTAAGTTGATGAATCCTAAATATGGACATCAAATTTTCTGAAATCTCCTATTAATTGAACTATTAATCAAGCCTAAGTATATAGTGGGTCTTGCTTGGGAATTTACCTTTGGGAAGAATAATCACAGAGAAATGGGAATTCCTATAAATCATTCTTACCTCTGAATTATTAAATATTGCATGGAAGTGTATCTTCTAACATTCAATGGAGGGTTGGGATTTTTCTCCTGCTAACCTTTGTCAGAGAGCTTCAGAAGAGGGCAGTGGATCTCAAAATTCCCATTTCACAGCCCAGTTTGGTAAAGGCAAAAATCCCTCAGAGATTTCCCCTTTACCTCTTCTTAAAGGCCACATAGAAACACTTGACCAAAGTTAACAGGAAAACCAGTGCTCCCTTGGCTAAAACACCATGAGGGCAATCTCTGTACCTGCTGCCTAATTTAACCTTCTCTGTGAGATCACCACTCAGTGGGAGACTCATGACTTACAGAAGATCATATAAATGAAGTGCCACAAACACTGGACACTGAGGCAGAGCAAGAGTCTTGGACAGAACTGTAGTCATGAGGGACCTACCATTAAGGGGATCAGGAGCTCTCCTTCCTCTTCTGGATTTCACCTGGCTTCATCATCTCACCAGAGTGCATTTGTTTTCTGAGACTACCAAAACAAATGAACACAATCCAGGTTATTTTAAACATATGAAATTTATTCTCTCACAGTTCTGGAGTCCAGAATTTCAAAATCAAGGTGTCAGCAGAATGGTCCTTCCTTGGAAAGCTCTAGAGGAGAGTCCTTCCTTGCCTCTTCCAGCTTCTGGTGGTTCCAGGTTCTCCTTGTCTGGTGGCTGGATAATTCCAGTCTCTGCTCCATCTTCATATGGCCTTCTTCCCTGTGTACCTCTGTGACCAAATCTCCCTCTCTTTTCTCTTATAAAGACACCAGCCTTGATTGTATCATCCAGATGCTTAACTAATTACATCTGCAAAAACTCTATTTCCATTCTGATGTTCCAGGTAGACATGCATTTTTGGGTGGATGGGCACTATTCAATCCACTCCATGGTATTTGGTTCCTCCGCCTGGGCCAGGTTGCTTGAGAAGAACTGTATTCCCATGGCTCCCAAGCTTCCCTTATTCTGCAGCTGTCCTATTCCCCAGGCCCTTGCAAGAGGTGTAGGGAACCTGGAGCCCAGACTGCTTCTGAACAGAACACCTCCACCCTGCTGGCTGTCTTTCCTGCCCTGCTCCACAACAGCCAGGCTTTCTCCCTGCAGAATACCTAGGAAGGCTGGCTCCACCCTATCTCCCACATCTCTGGGGAAATGGACCTCTGTCTCTGAGGTTCCCTTCCTCTCCCTGGAAGACTTTGTGACTGTCCACTCAGCACTCAGGCAACCTCAAAGAGTTCAACTTTCTATTTAAAATACACTTTTTTTTCTTCTGTAAAGGTGATGCAACTTTATTACAAGATGATTTTTAAAATACATCATAGTACTAAAAAGATAAAAATCATCATTGATCCCACCACATAGAGGTAACCACTACTACTGTTTAAATGAATTCCCAGCAATCTTTCTCTATGAAATATATAATACACATTTTTAAAAAGGAGTTAGAACAAGAGTGCACATATTGCTTCCCAACCCCTTTGGATCTCAGATGCACAGAACTGAATTAACTTATAAATTTAATTTTATGATATGATAAACACCCAGGAAAAAAGCACGCAAGAATGAGAATATTTTTAACTTGCTCTTTTCACATTATCTGTTCTAGTCATTTCCTCATTAAAATTGAAACACAATTTTAATGGCTGCTTCTTATTTCACCTTATACCTTCATTGCAATTAATGTAAATAATCCTACATTACAAACATACAGACCAAATCCAACTTTAATTAAATAGTAATAAAGCAATATAGGGGCACCTGGGTGGCTCAGACGGTTAAGCGTCTGCCTTCAAGTCGGGTCGTGATCCTGGGGTCCTGGGATCGAGCCCCACATTGGGCTCCCTGCTGAGTGGGGAGCCTGTTTCTCCCTCTCCATCTGCCTCTGCCTGACACTCCCCCTGCTTATACTCTCTCTCTCTGTCAAATAAAAAATAAAAAATCTTAAAAAAAAATAATAAAGCAATATATAGCTTTATTTTGAATCTTCTTGAATATTGCGGTTACATTTCTTAATGAAAAGACAAATATGTTTTAAAGTTTTTGATACATATAACTAAATCTCTAGTTTATAACAATTTTTAATTACACAATCTGGTTCATTATTCTCTTCAAACACTATTAACTGTATCAACTTTGGCTAACTTAAGAGACAATATTACAGCATTTTATTTTGCATTTCTTTGATTACTAGTAAGGTTGGAGATTCTTATCATATATTTATGAATCATTATACTTCTTTTGCAATGGTCTTTTCAAATTCTTTACCTATTTTTTCCATTGGGATATTTATCTTTTCAGTAATTCATTTTTTCACTCAACAAATTTTTATTGTCTGCAGTGTGCCAGACAGTGGGCTAGATTGAGGGAAAAGAATGTTGGAGGTTAAGGGGGAGATGGTGTGTTTCCGCTTTGTGGAAAATTATGTTCATTTTACATACATTTACAAAATCTCTTTATGTATTAAGGCTACTAATCCTTTGTTATGTGTCATTAACATTTACTGGTTTGTCATTTGTTAATTTCGTGTTTGATAAGTATTGTTTTATGGAAGTTTGGGGAGATATCATTTGTACTTTTCTTCATTTTGGGGGGCAAGAAAGGGGTTTATTTTTCAGAGAACTTCCTCACCAAAATATCCAGCCATTGTTCTTCACATTTGCTTGCATTTTCACTCTTTTCATATAATTTTCCCATTTGGATTTTATTTTGATATATGACATGAGGTTTTAGAACCTTCTTATTTTTTCAAATGTAAATTATCCCAGTACCATGAACTAATGATCTGCTATTTTCTCATTGTTTAGAAGCTCGTATTTATCATATAGTAACATTTTATAAATATCAGAGTCTAAGATTTCCATTCCATTTCATTGTTTTGTCTATTCTTAGACCAATATCACAGTATTCATTATTAAAGCTTCAGGTTTTAGTATATGAGAGTGCCAATTCTTGCATTTTTTCACTCTTTTTCCTGATCCAGGATAACTTTATTATAAACATCAAACATACAAATAAAAGACTCCTATGGAATCTTTGATTGGAGTTGGCATAATTTCCCTTTAGACTAAATCTACCATATTTAGTTCCACTCCCCTCTATTTCCATTTGCTAAGCAATACTTCCTAATTATCTTTTACTCCACAGTCCCTTAAAATACATAACCCTAATGCCACACCTTCCAGGACCACACTAAAAAGACCTGTCAATTCAGGTCTTCTGTTTCAAACTTGACCTCATAAACGAAGAGGGTTGTAGGAAAAAAGAAAAGCTGTTTAGAACTTAAAAGAAAGATTGTTTCAAATCCAAATTTTATTAGCAATGTAAATTTATAAATCAAGGTAAATAAAATGCACTTAATCTTCTTTTTGCTGGTTAAAATTGTAAAAAAATTTGATATATTTTATTGCAAAAGAAAAGTATTTCAGATACTTTATGACTATTAAAAGATTTATTGACTAGTCTGATCCTATATAGCATTGTCCTGGAGGATAGAACAAATAGATGTTCCCTAACATTCTTATTTTAACTATGAGAGATGCATTGGGTTCAGATGGCTATCTCCTGGAGCTTTTCACTAAAAACATGTATGCAACTTTTTGCTCCTTCTGAATCTGCTACATGTCCCACATTTCTCTTGTCCCTAGCTGTCTGGTCTGCAACATTTGCCTCTTGCTTGCTTTGGTCATCTTCTTTGTACATGCTTATGAAAGCACAAGCTTAAGTACAGGATCCCAAGCAAATGTCTATATAATTTCCATGAGCCTTGGAAAAAAAATTAAATGATGAACTCATCTAAATTTCCCAGAGAGTATCAGCAGATAAAGAACCATCTTTATTTTCTACGAACCTTGATAAGTCTGAATAGTTAGGTTGCTACCATTATCCAGGTATAAGCAAAAATAGCTTGCTTAAAACTTTGCAGTCCATTCCAAATAACACAACTCACAAAAACAAATAAACAAACAAACATGGAATTCACTAAGTATTCATCCTTTGCTCTCTTGGCACCTAAAAATAGGTCAAATTTCTTACTCAAATGTCCAAAGAAATTTTACCTATGTATGTTAGGCTTTTTGTCATTGTTTTCTTTTCAAGAACTGGGTTGAAGCAAATCAGGTACCTCTTAGTTAAAACACTGCAAGTAATTCCAGTGGAAAACAAAGGGCTGCTAAGATAAAAGACCAGCCATGAAAACAGGCAAACACTCAGTGAGCCCTTCTATGTGATGTTTGTGTTTTCATGTGCATTGATCTCAACATTACCACCTTTTAAGTAGTTAGTTTCTCAATTCCAGCAACTGTGTCTCTCTGGTGATTAGCATGGGACTTGGTATTTGAAGGATTTTCTTTTTTTTTTTTTAAAGATTTTATTTATTTATTTTACAGAGAGAGACACAGCAAGAGAGGGAACACAAGCGGTGGTGGGGGTGGTTGGGAGAGGGAGAAGCAGGCTTCCCGCCGAGCAGGGAGCCCGATGCGGGGCTCGATCCCAGGACCCGGGGATCATGACCTGAGCTGAAGGCAGACGCTTAACGACTGAGCCACCTAGGCGCCCAAGGATTTTCTGCAAGTGTTGACAGACTACCCCAGTTTCTTTGTTTGTTTCCCTGGAAGCTCTTACAGTAGCACTGGGAAACCTAGTCCCATCTTGGAAATATCATCACTGAAGTTTTCCCTGGGGGGTCTCAGAACTTGAACATGCCACCCCCACAATGCTCTGGGGTCCTTAGCAAACGCCATTACTGAAAATAAGTGTGTAAGAACTGAAGTTCTTACTCACCCAAAGAATCACAAGGGTGCCAAAGGCCAAAAAAGTCTGCCTTAGCCATATGCAGGCATCAAACTGACTGTACATTCCAAGTAGATCCTCTTCAAAATTTTCTTCTCCAAAGCCTTTGAAATGTCTTAATTTTTCCCAATTTCAATTGGCAATCACTGTATAACTGGGCATAATTTCATTTATGTGTAAATGAAATTATAGTTTCATTTTCATTTATGTTTCACTTGAAGCTGAAAAAAGTCACTATGTCTGGCTTATTAAAAACTAAACAATTAAGTAGAATGAGTGTCCCTACATAGACTAAAGATAGAATTCTAAATTATACTTATACTTTTCAATTTAATGACATGATCATATTGAATTAGACTTGTGACATTATCTAAAATGTCTAGAGTTTTCCTACTCAGCAAATTTTTAGTCCACTGTCCTTATGAAAAGTTTGGGAACTCATTGTCTCACATTTTCTTTTTTCTGACCCCACATTGATAATCAGAGTCATCACACATTTTCTTGGCAATTTCTTCAAGCAGGAGATAACTGCTCCTTTGAAGACAGGTTGCTGAATGTAAATTTTACCTGGACTTCATGGAGTCACTTACCTCTTATGATTGCTTTATTTATGTTTAAAATAATTTTTAAAATTCCTACCTTACCCTGGATCTTTGTCATGGAACATTCTACTGGTATAATATTACAATAGAAGTTGACCAAACTTGAGTGACATAGACTTCAATGGGTCTATGTAAAAGGTCATGCAATTAAAATATGTAGGGCATTGCTTAATTAAACAGATAAATGCTCAGGAACACATAATCAAGTTAAGTATCCCTTTTATGTACTGAATTAACTAAAAATAGGTGACTTGAGTTAATGTTACATGTAAGCAGCCTAAGGTTAATTTTTAAAATAAATAAAAATAGGGACACCTAGGTGGCTCAGTCGGTTAAGTGTCTGCCTTCGGCTCAGGTCATGATCCCAGGGTCCTGGGATCCAACCCCTCATGGGGCTCCCTGCTCAACAGGGAGTCTGCTTCTCCCTCTCCCTCTGCCTCTGCCCCCCACTTGTGCTCTCTTTCTCTCTCAAATAAATAAAAATCTTAAATACCCAGAAATTTTGCAGGTCTTATAAATAGTAATAACTAATATTTACATATTAGTTACATTTTTGATGTGCTGAACACTTTATGTATATCAGACCTCTGTAATCTTTACAACAACTTTAAGTTAGATACTATCATGCCCATTTCACAGATTAAAAAACTAAGGTACAGGAAGGTTAAGTAACTTGCCCAAAGTCACAAAACTAGTGGCAGCAGAGTCCAGATTCAAACTCATGCCACCTGACTCCAAACTCATTTTCTTAATCAGTATGCAATGCTACCCCTAAAGCTTGTTCCCAGGCAGTTTCCCATCCAAGCATTATCCAAGAGCCTGACCTTGCTAAACTTCTACTGTCAAGTGAATTGTGACAAATTCACAAAGCTATGCAGGTTGGAATCCATAGTCCCGCAATAACACCCAAAACTCCTTCTTGGCCTGAAAGTAACCAACAGATGGAAGGTCCTGATTTAGAAATGCCAGATTTAGCAAATAAAAATATAGGATGCCCAGGTAAATTTGAATTTTAGGCAAATACAGTTTTTAAAAATATAAGTATGTTCAGGTTCAGGATATGGTTATGGCCCTGTATCACCGCTCCTGCCCAGCCAACTAGCCCCCCTTGGTAGCAACTCATCGGGCCCACTGCCTAAGCAGTATGCCTTAATGGACTGAATTACGGGGAAGTCCCTTGTCCAAAAGGTTTCATCCATCTTTTTATATTTCAAATGAAGACCGAGTCACAAAGGGTAAGGTATTTTGATGCCAAAACATCAGCAAAAATTGTCACAAACTCCTGGTGGTCATTTTCACTCCCACTATACTCCTAGCCCTCAATCCTCAGTGCAATGAACTATTCAAAACTTCACATTGAGAAGAATGTCTTTCTCATTCAATTGCTTTCCGGGTATTCAGTTTCAGTTATAAAATGTAAAGACCAGATGGACATGGTCTTTGAACATCTGAGGACAGAATTTGGTCCTGGATGTTTTGTGTAGACAGCCTTAAAGACTACACTGGGGATCAGGCCAAAACGCATGATTCCATGTAAAATTAATTACCGGGTAAGCTTCCCATTACTGAGTTCACAGTGGCCTTGAAAAATATTGTCCTTCGAGGTATGCCAAGTCAAAATCATGCAGGGTGCTATTTAATTGATGCACTGAGCTTAAAAGCAGCCAACCCCATCATATTAGCCCTGTGTTGGGCACATCAGCAACAGCTCAATAAATAGCTTGTTGACTGATTGACTGAAAGGGTATTGGAAAGGTACTGGGTGATTCTCTGCTTCATGACCAGATGTCCTTTCAAGGGTAAACCCAGCAGGGCAACGGAAAGCTGCTGAAAATTATTCATGAGAGCAAAAGAGAAGAGAAACACATTATCCGCATTCTATGGTGGATGCATAAGCATTGGAAATGGGAGTTGTCACAACAGTGAGAGCAGAGAAAATGGCACAGGATTGGGAGTTTGGACGCTTGGATTTTGGTCCTTTGCCAGCAACCCTGTGGGAGGCTATGGAAAAGTTCATTTATGTTTTCTCTGGAAGTCTGGCTAAACGTTTTCTAAGGACACTTCTATTCTTTAATTTTACAATTTTTCTTCTGACTCAGGTTTATATGCATTTAAGCATCAAGAAGGTTTAGTTCTCTGCCTCTTTTCAAGTATTGATTTGCTGCTTTGATTCCTCAACTTTCTAAGCGTATTTCATACTTGAAAAATGTGACATCAATTTCTTATGAATAATCCCAATTGTAAAGGAGTTCAGCTAGTTAGGTTAATCAGTGCAGTCTTAGAGTTGTCATATGATCAATCCTTTTATAGTCATTCATTCTTTTATTCAGTGAATGCTGAAATTTTTGTCAGTAAATAGTTAATATTTATTAAGAATCTACTACATATTATGCAGTGAACCAGGTGCTGGTGAGAAGTATCTTATTCTCAAAGAGCTTATAGTCTGTGTAGAGAAACAGGAATGTAAACAGAACTTCAACACATTGTGGTAGGTACTACAAAAGAAGTGTTTACAGAGAGCCATGGTAGGCCAAAAGGAAGGGGACCATCTCCTATCTGAACCAATCAGAGAAGACTGGTACAGAGGAGAGACCGCTTGAGCTGAACCTTGAAAGATGAGGTTGTCAGAAGGGCTAGAAGAGGCGTTCCATCAGAAAACGCAGTATTATTCTACAATAACATGCACAACGTGTATGGGCTTGAGGATAAAGTGACGTTGAGAAGGCTCAAGAGGCCAGGTTTGATAGCTAAAACACACCAAATTAAGAGAGAAATGAGGGATCAAAATAGAAAAAAAACATAAAAATGTGTCAAAATAAGTATGTATGTTTGTGGCACAAAGGTGCAAGAGAGATTAAGAACATGAATCCTCGCCCTACAGAAGATTGCACTGAACAGCACACGACCTTCCACAGGCCAGTCTTCGGAGCAGACATCTTGCTGTAGCTTCAACCAATGATTCTGTACTGAGTTTCTCATTTTCCTTAATGCTAGGCCTTCACAAGGCTTACGTCTCTTTGACCCTCAAGCTAAAGTTGGCCTTCCTTCCCCAGCAAGCACTCTCCATCGTGTGACCCCGTTGATCACAACTTGTAAGTGCCTTGTCTATTCATCTGTTTATTTGCTTTGAACTCGGAAACGATGTGGTTCCTTCCACAGACAATGATCATTTGAGCTTCTGCTTCTACCCTTCAGTAAAGCATCCATTTCCTGGGTGCTGCAAACCAATTGGTGCTTCCCACTGTGTCTGGCATATCAAAGCCAAAAATCCCACAGTAACAGCTAGGAGCAGGAACCATATTTTCTCCTGACACTGCACTAACCATCACAACATCTCATATTTCCAGGGAACATGTAATCCTTCAATAAATAGTGGTAAAAATTGCTATTTCATATTTGTATTACATTTTATATCTTAAAAAGCCCTGAAGTTGGCTCCTCAGTCCTAAACAAACCTGTTTCTTTCTCTCCTAGAATGAGTTAAGGTGCTGGAATGGGAACAGATGGAAAAAAGTGATATAATTAGGAACCAGCAGGAACAGTGGCTTTCCTATTTGTACTGCATGGTTCCTTTCATTGAGTGTAATGTATGAGCTCCAGTATAATATGTAATGTGGTCATCAATTTTAATTTTGCTAGCCATTTATTCGACTGTTGCTGCCATTCTCATCCGAATCTTCAAAGGGCACTGCCAGGATGATTAGCACAGCCACCAGCTCTTTCTCCTGTAATATCACGGAATCTGATCAACCGATTTTCTTTGCAACTTAGGATCACAGGTAGAGAGTTCTTGCACTCACTCACTCTGATAATCATTTGTCGAGAAGCACAGATTTTAGAAGAGTACTAATCACAATTGCACATTCTGTCTATAACTCATTTAATATAATAATAATGCTAATATAACTCATGTCAGACAAATTATTTGGTCCTATTCCACATGTAAATGGTTATAGCACCTTAGATTGCATACTCCTGCCTCTGCTCAGTTAAAACAGGGTTCATATCCTCAACTGAGGACATGAGAAAAGAAAGCATACTCAAAATTGGCCACTTCACTGAAAGATCTGATGTTTAAATGTTTCACCTGCAAATAACTATTCCAAATGCATACAAAAGCCAGGAGTCCCCTTGAGCACCAATGTTGTGCTTTGCACATCGTTACTACATACAAGCCAAGTTTATGCAGGAAATCAGTACTTAGTGCTAAAATTCATGAATAAATGTGATTTCAGTTGGTGTTTAAGTTCAAGGAAGATGCTTTTAACACAAATCTACATGGGCGGATTTGCTGAATTATCAACTTCAGTGGATGTTTATAGCCTCAGAGTTCACTTGAGACAAAAAATAAAAAGTCAAAGCATTTTTTTTATTAAGCTGGTGGTTATTTCCTTTTCTCTAAAATTTGAAGAAATTCACATGGAGTCTGATTATTACTTTACCATCTAATAAATGTCTTTCCCCTGGGATGGTAAAATATACAAGTGACTTCTCTAGTTATGACATGAGGTTACCAAGGAAAACTAGGCAAACCGTGGGTTCTAAATTTCCTACAATATGTTCAAAGCTAAACAGACAAAATTTCTATGTTGGCATCCTTGCTGGCTGAAATCTACTTCCTTCATTATTTATGGATTATTGTTTTTCCCACCTAATTCCAGTACTTGTTTAATTCTTAAAGGCTCTCATAAAATGCACAGAGGTATTGTGTCATCTGTGCTCCTGAGATGAATTTACAGCTAGAATTTACTAGCCTTTAATGACAGTAGAAACTCCTTACTGAAATTCATAGTTGACAATTTATGCCACACAGTTCAACTCTTTGTAAATACTCAGACATACTCACTCATACATACACCAGGAGATTACAAATAATGGCATTCTGCATGGCAGGCAATTCCATTCTGAATAATCAGTGCCCTTTAATATTCTCATAAGTTACTGTGTTTCAAATTAAGACTAACGTAATTGCAATACTCAACACTGTAAGTTATTGGAATTAAGTCCCCCACTGACTTGGAAGGCCCATAAGTAAGAGATGCTCATTTTTGTTTGCCACTCTATCCCCCATGCCTAGGTCAGTGACTGAATTATAGTAGGTTTCTTTCTTAAAAACTTTGTTTTAAAAAATAAATAAATAAGTTGTCTAAAAAATTAAGTGGAAAATAATTTCCTCCTTTTTAAATTCCTTTGTGGTAAAGCAGTGTGAAGGTGGATATCATTTTGGATCAAGAGAAATCAAAAAATTTTTTTAGGATTTTATTTATTTAGGGGCGCCTGGGTGGCTCAGTCATTAAGAGTCTGCCTTCAACTCAGATCATGATCCCAGGGTCCTGGGATCCAGCCCTGTGCTGGGCTCCCTGCTCAGCGGAGAGTCTGCTTCTCCCTCTGCCCATCCCCCTGCTCTTGTTCTCTCTCTGGCTCACACTCTCTCTCAGATAAATAAATAAAATCTTAAAAAAAAAAGATTTTATTTATTTATTTGTCAGAGAGAGAGAGAGAGCACAAACAGGGGGAGTGGCAGGCAGAGGGAGAAGCAGGCTCCCGGCTGAGCAGGGAGCCCGATGCGGAACTCTATCCCAGGACCCTGGGATCATGACCGGAGCTGAAGGCAGACGCTTACCTGACTGAGCCACACAGACATCCTGAGAAATCACAAATGTGATTCATATACATTTGAAACAGACAGGAGCCAGCTGGGCAGGGTTTGAAGGTGAATATTCCCCTTTACGGGAGAATCTATCATTAACTAAATGTTGAAAAACCACAGTGATTTACAGTTGCTGAAAAACCATAGAGGCAGCAAATTATGGTAGCCAAGGAGATGAATGGGCAAGGGTTGACACAAAAGGCAGAAGTGAATTCGGGTAAGCACCCTGAACTCAAACTCTCTGGGGGCCATGTGTCTGAGGGTAATGCACTCACCTGCTTAGATCTAATGATTAAGCATCTCTCTGGTTGGAGGTGCTTGATCTATTGTACCCAGCCTGTGGAGAAAAGCACACAATGTACCCGGTCCATGGGAAAATACAGTCCTCCAGGACGTGTTAACACTTGGCCTGCTCTGCACCGGGTTCATTACTAGGGTAATACCCACATTTTCTCTCTTATGATGAAAACGTCTGAGTTCTACAGCTCATCCTTTTGTATGTGATCAGTAGGAAAACAGGATGATGGAAACATTTGATGCGTCCTAACAAGACAATGTCTTCGCCAACTAATTCATGACATAAAACAAGCACTTGATGTTCCCATTTATCCTGCTCCCCCTTAGCCTAGCCTAAGTCCAAAAGTACAAACGAGGTTGATTCCATTGGTCCAAGCTAACTCCCTTATTTACAGCTCCCATCCTTTTATCAGACCTGCTCCAAAGGTCTTGCTGAGGAATTCACTGTGCTAATAAGAACTTCTGGATGGATAAAATGCACTTCTCAGATTTTTAAATTAACTCAGAAGATGCCTGCTTGCAAACTCGAAATATTCTGTTCTGTCTTTCTAAATAATCCCACTACATTTTGGAACATGAAGATAAGTAAATGGGAAGGAAAGAAAAATAATAATAAAAAGGAAAACTAAAGTGGAAAAAAAAAAAGCCAGAGACTTCACACCTTTGGGGTTTTTCCATTCTCCCAGCTATTTTTGCTTGCTAACTCTGCCATCCAGCACACATCATGGGTGTTGTGTGCGTCTCCGCCTGGGTGATTGACACGGTGCTAGTCACACTGTCAGCTCCAGCGCCACCTTCCCTTCCAAGCACAGCCAGAGAGGTGTCACTGGAAAGGCTGAAACACTGTATATAAGAGACAAAAAAGAAGGCACTAACTGGGACATCTTGCCCAGGGGAGGGAGGCTACGGAGAAGGCGTGTGATCGCATTCAGACTGGTAGGAGGTGCGTGCCAGGCTTGCTGAACTTTGTTTTCAGTTAGCACTGAACTAAATAGAAACCTGAGGATTTCACCAATTGAAGAGACTTCAGAATTTTTCTGGCCCAACATCCTCATTTTAGAGCCAAGACATTTATGGTTGAGATATAACCCTTTGAGGCTAAAATGCAGAACTTGACAATCAGCACTATCCTGCAAAGATCAGTGCACAGAAGGCATGGCCGAACTAACACTTTATAGATCCACCTTCCATTATGCAGAGGACTTTGGGTGGCTCAAAGACAGAAGTATATTTTAATAGTTATGTATTGGGGTGCCTGGGTGGCTCACTTGATTGAGCATCTGACTCTTAATTTCAGCTCAGGGCATGATCTCAGGGTACTGGGATCAAGCCCCACATCAGGCTCCATGCTCAGCAGGGGGTCTGCTTGAGCTTCTCTTTCCCTCGCCCTTTGCCCCTCCCCCCACTTGCTCTCTCTCTCTCTCTCTCTCTCTCTCAAATAAACAAATCTTAAAAATAGTTACATATTTATTTCCATATGTATTTTAAAAATAGATCAGTACATTGATTGGGTAATATATAATTTTCTGTAAGTGAAAATAAACAAATCCCATGATGTGTCAAGGAGAAATTGCTCTCTTGGAAATGTGGCTTAGTATTTGCCCTTGATTGTCACTGTACCATCTCAGCCACCTCCTTAGAAGTGGAATGGGGCTGAGCTGAAGGCAATCGGAGCTTCTCTGCGGGGCCAACAATGAGGAAGACTTTTCCTAACATCAGAGGTCTTTATTTTTAAGGGAAATTGGGTCACTCACTTAGGTTATGAGAATTCCCCTGGAAGTTACCCTGGAAAATATTAAACCCAACCTTCCTTGAAACAGTAGGAAATTAAATGAATTCTTCACCTATTTCCATCCATGAGTGTCTGTGATTATTGAGAAAAATGAAAAATGGTAATGCTGCCATAACAGTGATACATTTAATATCTAAAATATGTCATGTGGCTGATAAATTAGGTAATAAATTAAAACCTTGTATTAGATAATCCCAATCTCTTATCACAGGTTTTGGGTTGAATAGCAGTAAAATAGGAAAGGAATCAACTTCGAGAAAATCTGGGTTGGGTTTTATTTGGCTGGGGGGGTGTATCGTTATTATTTCTATAAACTTTGTGGACTTACAGTCCCCCTAAATCAACACAAGTGTTAAATGACAGTATTTTGTCATTGAACCCAGCCTCTCAGAATGAGTGAAGAATAGATGCCCCAGAATCAGGTCTTATTTCTTTTACCAAAACTAAGATAGATCCTGATAGACTCTTGTGGCACTTTGTAGACACAGTTCTATGAGAAAGTCAGCTGGATGAACTGCTTGCCACCACTGAGCATAGAATGAAGCCTGGTAAGGATCTTTGGACCACTCCATTTTAGGGCAACTGCAGTGTCTGCACCACATTCTCAAACAAATCTTCTTCTGATGGAAAGATGCAATGGTGACATCGTGCCTAAGATTCCTGCCCATGAATTTTTTTACTCAACCAAATTAAATGAATAAATATTGAAAGGGCATCGTATTTGGTGATTGGTTTTCACAAATGACTACAGAATTTTGGTTTTTGCAGGCCTGAAAGATGTGTGATGAGACCCAAGAGATCCCCAGCTACTCTCAGAAAAGACAACCAGAATCCCAAAATTCCTGCTTAGTCACTTCTCAAGAACAGCAGCTGCCTTCTAAGATTTATTCCAAGTCTCCTGGCAGAGGATACACTGCCACATTTTTTGTTTTGTTTTGTTTTGTTTTGTTGGCTTTTGTTTTTTTCAGAATTAGTTTTAGGCCACTAAATATAATTTACACCAAAGCTTTCAGGCCAATTACTCCTAAAAAACTTTCATATTACCAAGACAATGTGTCACCTGCCTTCTGGAGTAATAACATAATTGACCTGTCAAAATACACTCTTTATGAGCATAAAATATGTTATAAGTTATTAATGGTTTAGATTCAACTGGCTTTCTCATTCCTAGCTATGCCCCCTTTTTTATCAGTATGAGATACAGGTCAACTTAGAACCTTATGGAATTAATAAAAGGGCTTTGCTTCTTCTGAAGATGTAGGTCAAGGATTTCTTCTAAGATGACAACTTCTTGGATACAGGATAAAAAAGTTATGAATGAAACAAAAAGATTCCAGGATTAATCCATACCCACAAATTATATGCATATGGGTTTATTATTAGGCAAAAGTCCTCAATGAAATTTTGTGATTATGCAAGTTATAAAGACAAAACCAGGGACATGGTTAAGTACGTATTTTCCTCATTTTTCTTTGTACAATAATCTCTAATTTTCAATAACAGTCATAAGTCAGCCTAATGACTTCTTATAGAAGTAATAAACATTGATTGAACCTAAGAATTTTCCATTTATGACTCACTATGCCTGTTCTTAAGCATTTTTGAAAGCAACATGCTTTTTGCAAGGTCATCATTTGTTGAATAGATATCAGATGTTAAATGGATTCTCTGGGTTGGATCATCTAGCCATGTAACCAAAAATTATTTCACTTACAATTCAGTTCATTGTACTTCTTTTCTACTGCCTTTGGTTCCTTTGACTTGATGCCAGTTCACATATTGATGAACATTGACTTCAACTGTGTGTATGAATTTGGTCTGTTGGGATCTCCTCTCCATGACTTAAACACTGGAATGCCCCAATACTTAATTCTTTGGTGATCTCTTTTAGTCCTGTGGCTTTAAATACCTGCTCTGTGTTGTTGACTTGCAGATTTGTATGTCTGGCCCAGCCATCTCCCTTGGAACACAGACCTATATGCAATTGTCCACTTCTCAACTCCACCTCCATCCATTTCAGACATCTGAAACCTAACATGACCAAAGTAAATGGTCGACCTTCACATCAAACCTGCTTTGTCTCACATCTCCTTCTCTATTTATAGCAACTCTATCCTTCCAAGTTCTTTGCCCCAAGTCAGTGATTTCATCTTCGAATTCTTTCTTTCTTACAACCCACATTCAACCTGTCAGCAAATCCTACTCTCTCTACCTTTAAGATATTTCCAGAATCTGAGGACTTTTCACCACACCTACTGCTGCCAATCTAGTTCAACCTTCTATTATCTCTCACCTGGACTTTTGGGGGCTTTCTGGGGTCCTTTCTTTAATTCTTATGGCTTGTGGTTTAGTCTCACCATACAGTAGCCAGACTGATCCTTTTAAAAGTTAAATCATACCATGCTCTTCTCTGCCTCAAACTCTCTAATGGTTTACCATGTCATTCAAAGTAATGGCCCAAGTCCCAACCTGCCTACAAGGTTCCATATGATCTATCCCCATCTCTAGCCTCCAACAGTCCTTTGACCAATGTCCTACTACTCTCATCCTTGTTGGAGTCTAAATAACCCAGATTGTGAGGAAGGAGAGGAGAGAAGAATAGACTGGAACCACAGACAAAAGTGTTTTGATTCTGTGGGGATTTTTTTCCCCAAAAACTTTTTGCATGGCCCATTTATGATGACAGGAGTAAGTTTGGTTGTGAAGAAAATAACATAGGTTCTGGCCATAGCGATGGTGCACTTATTGCCCCCTCCCAGAACAAAGACTTGTCTCTTTTGTCTTTTGTATTGTTGAATGCTGATGCAACACCTAGCATATAGTAAAAAAAACAAAAACAAAAGCAAAAAACAGAAAATGTTTGATTAGTCCTAAATTGCTTTATAGAACACTTGGTTCCTTCAATAATTTTAGCAAATAGCTTTTAAAAATGGAATGAAAAGTATCTTGATCAGTTAATGATATATCACACCCAATATCCATACATGCATGCTATTTATGGATGTGTTCACCAATGCTGTGATATCCCTGTGCTGTTAACCAAGCAGTTCCTAGGCTTCCTTATTAGTGACTAGGATATCTAATGGCATGTTTTGTGAGTAGTTGAAAAGCCCATTTCTAGACTTCATTTTAAGGGTTTCTGATGTGGAACTTTCTCAATATGACCCTTATTTGTGCAGACTTACACCTTTTGTCTTTGAATTTACAGGTAGTTTCCTGATCAAACTTTCTAAGCTTAGGCATCTATATCCGACCAAAGAAATTTCCCAGAATTTATATTTCCTGCACTCTACTGACCCAGGAGAGATCTCTTTCTCTACATATTAAAAACATCATTTATGGGAATAGTTGTTCTTTTAATTTCTGTAACACAAAATTATGCAAGCTTACTGACTAGAAAATTCACCAGAGGCATTTCGAATGTCAAATTGAGGAGCACATCAGAGAATTTCAGCATGAAATTTCATACCCAACATAATCCACACCAAGTTGTCTAAGAAATTATAGTACTGGAATCGTATTTGGAAAGGTGGTGTGGTTGCGAAATGGCATAAGCATTGATCCTTTTATCAGAATGTAAAAATCTCTTTATAAGTTTTAACCTCCAGTCCTGACTGAACGGTGATGGTCAGTGAGATCCTGCAATATTTCAATGGTTTTATAATGTCTCAAACATAGTTCAAGGGTGGCCTGGATGTAAAGCTTTTATGAAGACATATATTTAGGCCCGAAAGACTGAAGGAACATATGTCTTGTTTTCTTTTTCTTATGTTTCATGTGCTACTAATTTATTTTCTGCCAGGTAAAATCAATGAACACCAAGAAGCCGAATGACGAACCTTAAACTTTTCAAAAAGCAGCCCATTTTTATCATGGTGTCCATAGCACCCCTTGCATGCAATAATCCCTCTGTTTCTAATACTTTTCACCTTGTTCAGAGAATTCTTACTTATTCTTCAAGGAGCAGTTCAGGTGTCAATCACTGTCCTATTTTCTCTGAGGAATCCCACCCCTCCCCCACACATCCTGGCCAACGTTAGAGCATCTCTCATATTATTAAGTACTACCTGTCTGTGCCTTTCCTACTGGACTGTGACCCTTGGGATGCCAAACACAGTATCTTTTCTATCTCCACATTCTCAGTGCAAAGCGAATAAAATATTACACAAGTTTTGGGATTTGAAGGAGTTAAAACAACTAACATCATAATGTCTTTAGATCAGTCACTCAAAGACCCTTTATAAAATCTATGCTGTGCAATTGTCAATCTCAAGCAAGTATCATTGTGACTTGAGTGACAGTCAGAAGGTCTCAGCTGGTGAGCAGGTCATGCTCAGTGTGCATTTTCTGGCATCTGGGTTGATCTCATTGGCCGGAATTATCTACATTGGATTTTGGACAGCATTTATAGGAGAAGCTGCCTTAGCAATTTCAGTAACAAAGTACACCGATCTTTCTAAAAGTGGAGTCAAACTACTTATTCTCACCCTGATTTCCTCTCGCAGAATCCCGTTCACAATGAGACATGTTGGACAATAGAAAAATTAAAGGAATCATCAACAACCCCCCCCCACCCACTTTTTTATGACAAAACTACCTTGAACCACCAGTACTCAAACCGCCACTATCCTCAAACCCAGGCAACTCTGGAGGGGACTCAGTAAGCCTTGACCTAGTGCCATGCTTCCAGCACCAGAAACTAGAGAGTTCCTGCACATAAGCATGGACCACAAAGGCATAAACCACTAAAAGGAAGGCCCTGAATTGAAAAGGAGAGAAAATGAGTTTAACAGGTACAGATACTAATTTCACTACTCTCAGGAGCATTACTTCGTTTCAACAAATAAATATGCACAGCAATATGCTTTCTGGATTTGGTATTCCTGCCCCCTCTGAAGCACAACTGCAAAGGCAGTCAAATATTTTGGCAGGGGAAGGGGACAGTAGCAGTGCCTTTAAAACTCCTAAAGCAGGTAGGTGAGCAGGAGGCGGAGAGGGTATCTCTGGGTCAGGCTCCAAGATCCAGGTTCATTTTATTGATGTTGCTGTAACGTTATGAGAGATGCTGCGGAGGGGCCATACTGGATTTTTCTGGGGTCCTCGCTTGCTAATAGTTATTCACCACTGACACTTGAGCAATTTAACACATTGGAAAATAAGTCTGTGTTTCAAATCCTCTACACCGTGGAACTAAGTGTTTCCAGCTTGTTCTATCTTTGCCGTTGGACCATTTCATTTGAAGACACACTTGGGGAAGATGACAGCACTAATTTAGCTAACAATATTCATTTTGTTTTCATTAGTTGTTTTTGTAGTTTCATATTTTGATGCTTGATCTGATAAATGCATAATACCCAGAGGATGCCTCTGTTTGTATTAATAACAGCATCTCATTCACACTTCATCAATGCTAGCACAGCTCAGCTTCACGGTCAAAGGAGCATGAATCAGAAATGTTCATGAGAGGAGGGACATTTCTAGTATATGTGCTGCCGAAGCAAGCACGAGAGGAGGGACATTTCTAATGCAGATGGGAACGATAGGGAGAGGGTGATGTGAGCAGGGAGAAGAGCCCATACTCTGAAGTACAAGGCAGTGTACAGGACTAGCAGGCATGGCTTCTCCAAACAGGTCAGTGACTTGGGCGAGTCACTTAAACCACTGAAACCTCAGTCTTTTCATCTTCAAAATGGGTGTAGGTCAGTTATACTACAAACCAAAATTCATGATTTTGTAATTGTATACTTGTATACATGGAGTTTATGATTGTATCAGCTCTGTTTAGCTTAGCACTGATGATCCTTGTGATTGCTTAACAGAAAATTTTAGAAAGGAGAAATATATGTTGCAAATAATTTTTGTAGTCAATAAATAATAAATAATAAATAAATAAATAAATAACCATTTATTGGATGTTTGCTTATGTGACAAGCATTATGCTGTTTTATGCATGTTATATTAATTAATTAATCACAACTACCATGCTGTTTGAAATACAAGTATTTGAATTTATTTTATTAATTGCTCATGAATGTTGGCTCAAAATGCCTACATCTGGGAAAATGTATTTATACTTTGGTTATTATCCTTAACAAATTAGGTGAAATTATCTTTACATGTTTGTTTCCCTCATCAGATTTGATGTTTCTGAAAATGAGGGCCTGAGCCTTATGTATTTTTAAATTCTCAGCACATAACCCAATGTTATATATAGAAAAAAAAAAAAAAAACACTGGCTATACATAATTTAATGAATAAGCACTTTCCCAAAACCAATTTATCCTGAAAATTTACCTCGGTATCTCCTCTTTTGTGAGTCTCTGAAAGAAAAACGGTAAAAAAAAAAAAAAAAAAAAAAGCAAAGGTTTAATTCTATTAAAGTGGAAAGCGAAAAGCTGAAGCAGAAAAAGAAACTGAATATTTAAAATATGGTTAAATATCCACACAAAGGAGGAAATAGTGCTATCAGCAGGAAACTAAATCCTACCAATGAGGTAGGTAGCCTGAAAACTACTTTTTGAAATGCGTATGTTCTTTATCTGATATAATTACAGGAAAAATTTTAAGAGCATTTTCTATGTGATGACTTACATTAATCTCAAGTACCTTATCCAGTTCTACAATAAAGGGCATTTAAAAAGCGGGCCATTGTTATGATCCAGGTGACCCATGGGGAACTAAGTCCAGTAGCAGCTGAAAGAACATGGCATTAGAAGAGACAAACAAAGTAATCTGGTCGTAAACCATGGCATAAAACGTGAAGGCTTGAAAAGAGACCAGAACCAAGAGTTGTACTGTCATAGTAGGATGTCTCCTTGCTCATCCCCAGGGTGAGTAGCTATGTTGCTCTCATCCTCCTTACTCATCAGAATACCAGAGTAAATAATATCCCAGTGTAGTTATGTGTATGGAAGACGAATCTATAGTTACCCCAGGTTAGATTTCTCATCTCCTTACAGAATGTGTCTACGTCAGTGGCCATGAGTCATACCAAATAAATGACCATCACTCCTTAACCAAGCTCTTAAAATATGTACAAAAATAGCCACTTCACTTAAATCCCCATTGAGTCCTTCTGTTGTCTTTGAATGCTGATTCAGAAGGATTATTTAGTGTTTAAAATCTTCATGCTTTCTTTTTTATTCCTTTTCTTATTGTTTGGGATGGGAGAATAAAGAAATCCAAGTCATATTGCAGGGACTCACATTAGCATAAGCATTTCTTTTTTCTAGGCAATTTAATTGTTCTTATGATTAAGGAAACAGGAGAATGAATCAGTCGCTCTTTTGCACAATGGGAAGAATACTGTGTAATCAATAACAATTTTGCATAAAGGAATTTCTTTTATTTAGGTGGTAGAGATAACATTAAGTGGTGATCATCTCTGCATTCCTCCTACTTTCATCAAATAGCTCCTTGGCTCTGTCACTAAAAGACAGGAGCACCTTGATAGGAATCTGAGCTTGTGAAAATCAATGAACAAAACTCATTGTGTGTTTTTTTTTTCCAGTTTCTCCCTGCCCCAGATACTCTCTTCTCCCTTTGATGCCTTTCTCTGCCCCAGGAGACTGATTCCCCTGCACTAGCAGGCTCCCTGCCAACTCTGCCCTACTAGTCAGGGGAATGAGAGGTTGGGTTGCCCTCTTCCTCCCTGCTTTGGACAGGGCCCCTTCCCCACCACAGCTCCTGCCTGGCAGCCCCTCTTCCCTGCTCAAGCTCTCTCTGATTCTGGGAACACCAGTTTTTTGCCCATTTCCCTTTAGACCAGAGGGTGGTATCAGCTTCCTGCTGTTGCTTATCTCTCAGTGTCTAATACCCTGTCTGTTCCCTGACCCAGCAATTCATTCCTTCATTAAATTCTCTTCATTGGAGTGGATTCTATTTTCTACTGAGCCTTGACTGATAACAATGGTGAACGTGAAAGTAGACCAACTTAAACATTTCCATTCCAATCCCTCAACTCTGTTGAAATATCTATGAAAAATAACAGCCCTTCTCTTTGTGTAATTGAGGCGGGGTTGAAATAGTTTAACAATCATGCCTGGGTCTCTGTAGCCAGAAGGGATTTTTCATCCTGGTAATCAGGGAGCACAGTGATGTCCATGGATTTTGTATACTGGAACGCTGCTTCTCCTGGGTCCCACTGTGGAGTCACCCGTCTTGCCAAAGGGAATGGGCTATCATACTCCCTCTTACTGACTTGAGAACAGGGACAGAGCGACACTCAGAAGGCGATCAGAGAGCAGGGCTGTTGGAGCCATATTGGAGTCTTGAGACAAAATGAAAAACCAGTAACACTGATCACATCTTGATGTAAATGTTTTATATTTGGTTCATCAGGACTTTTTGCATTAACTTTAAGTGTTAATATACTGAATTTTAAATTTTCCACCTTGATAACTGAGTTGGTTGGCACCTTCCATTATATCCTGTACCCGAGGTGAGTGCCTCACTGCCCTCTCCGTAGTCCAGACCCTAATAGAAAGACTCAGAAAATGGAAACCTCCCTCAAAGTGAAAGAGAGCCAAGGTAGGTTATGGTATTGTTATTAAAGAAGTAAACTTGGAGTTTAGGCAGACTTAAGTTTGGATTTTCCCCCTGCCACTTACCAGTTGTAACCTTGGGGGAGTAGTTTAAACTCTCTAAACTTCAATTTCCTCACTGCAGGATGAAGGTGATAGTATAGGTCAACAAACCCTGGTCTGCATGACAAACCCAAAATATTCTAGAACCAAATGATCATTCATACATTCCGCACAAGCAAATTCTGACTGAACTGAAGTAAGGCAATTCGTAGTCTTTCTATATTCCCAGTATAACACGAGTACTTACTGGCTACTGCCTCAGATCTCACGGTGGGGGGAGGGGGAGACACCAATTAGGTGTAAATCATGTGGACCATACAGCCTGTCTAAAATCTGAAAGTTCTGAATTTTAAAACTTAGATGAGCCTCAGGCTATGGAGAGTGACGGTGAATCTGTAATAGATTTTCGTGGGGATTCAATGACACACTGCCGGAGAGTGCACCACAGAATGGGGGCGCCGGGGGAATGCTCACTAGAACACAGGCTTTCCCAGAACCCCGGAGACTCTGAAGCAGAGATTCCATTCTGGGGCATCCAGGCCCCGACACTGTTGGCTCCCTGTGAAAGACTCATCTTGCAGGCACTGAGTTGGGTTCCAGAAGCAAAAAGGTTGTTATATAAATCCTTCTAGAAAATGACGCCAAACCCCGAATTTGAAAAGGCAGTGGCATGGTAAGAATGACGATTTGTCCTCTTTGTGGGCACATTGCCTCAGGCAGCTGCAGGCTCCTATTACATTTTGGGGGAAGCCAGGAAGCTATGTTGAGATGCACGGCCTATGCTCCTCTCCTATGTGTCTACCTCTCTTCTGATTAGGTTTGCGGGTTTGGCTAATTAAATCAGGAACTTAATGTAACTTTGAAGTATGTACATGGGTTGGGAGTGGCTCTCGTCCTGTCAGTCTGTCACCGAGCTGAAACACTGCAGTGCTCCATAAACACTGTCTATTACTGTCATCTTTATCATGATTATTTCCTCACTGGCAACAGGCATTTTTCAGAAGTGAAGCTTTCTTAGAAATCAGTTGATTTACAGTATAATCTTTGAGCAATTGCAGATGCAGAGACCAAAATTTCACTGTAATTATGACTAAAAGCTTGATAGAAGTAAAGGGGAAACGTCATCCAGTCTGGGTGGGATGCTAACTCTATCAGCAAAACATGAATGATGAAGAGACATCCAGACTGGACCATAACAGAGACAATTCCTTTCCTCGCACATGACTAAGGATTTTGCCCATTTCCGGTAAGCATCAGAAGGTAATTTCAAAGCCTGTTTTAAATTCTTCAGCATTCCTTGTTTTTAATTATGCCTCAATTAACTTGGGAGAACAGAATAGTTTTTCTTCTACAGGGTGGGTTTAGTCCTTGTCATTTTTTAAACTGTCTACACATTGTCTTTGTAGTGTCAGATGATTAATCTGGCTGAAGGACCCATCTGTAACTTCAGTCAGACTCTGGCACTCAGACTGGAGCCTTGAACCTGGGGAGTTACCTGGGAAGGTGACACAGTGATGATAGGAACACTCCTCGGGCTTGCTGAGATTAATGAGGAGTCTGTGTACTGATCAAAATCATCTCATGACATAGACAATGAAAGCAAATCACTTCTCTCATGGCGTCTATTTTTCTCATTTATAACATTTGGAAGTTGCACTAGAATTTTTTCAATTCTCTTTTCTTTTTGCTGAACTATAATATTACTTTTTTAAAGTAGGAAGCCAAAATATGACAGTTACAAAAACCGAGGCATTCTGTTTGAAGAAGTCGAGGTGCAGAGGCCCCCCCCACAAAGTCCCTTTATCCCCAGGTTGCCTGCTCCCTTCTAGTGCATTTACAAAGCAGGTAAGACTCCAAAGGGTCTTAGAATCAATGGGCCAGATGGTTTCTAAGAAAGAATTCTTTCTACTCTAGCAACATTCTAAATCCACAAATCTTTGAGTCTCGAATAGTTATCATTTACAAAGTGTCTAAGACGTACAAGGCCTGGAGTAAGCATTTTATACCCAGTACCCTATTTAAGCTTTAGAAAGACCGTACAAGGAAAGAACCACTTATCCCCTGATACAGATTAAGGAAGGGTTTAAATAACTTTGCTGAGGTTACAGAGCCACTAAGTGTGGCTATAGAATTCAAGCTCAGTTCAGCTGACCCTAAAGCCCCATATGCTAAACCAGCATGTCTATCACAGAATCCAAAAGAGAAAAATTAGCCTTGTGAATAAATTTCTGGAAATAGTTTGGCCTGAAACTCAGCTTAAAAGGACCTGGGCTTCACACTGGTTTCTTTTCCATTCTGTATAGTAGCTTTCTCTCCCCTGCTACCTGCCCCCCCAATTCCCACCACCTCCCCTAACCCCCATTGCATTCCACTCCCCTCCTCTTTTCTCTCCAAACCACCTCTCTAGGTCTCTAGAAATTTATGGCAGGAAACGTGGCCACTGGCAGCTGCCCAGTCTCAAAGCTTATACCCTAGCAATCCAGACAGCAAATGCCCAGGGCATTTCTGAATCTTTTCACAGTGGGTCCATTCAAGGGGGAAGAATAAGGGTGCAATATGGCTATTACTGCAACAGATGCATAGCTGTCCTCATAGAAGAGAGATGCTAAGGTACTAGCACTCTGAACAAAGTATTAGAAGGTGGGTTCATTTCAGAGAAAGATGGTCCTGACTGGATTTGAAAAAGATCGCTCTTGTTTTTATTTTCTCATTGAAATAATTATTATGAAGTACCTGCTTTGGTCATGCTGTATGAATGTGTAAAAATCTGGAAGTCCAAGTATACAGTTTTATCTAGAGTTTTCCACTCACTACTTGTACAAATTACTACTTGAAAAATGACTTCTCTGCTAGTTCAGTTTGTTTGTTTGTTTGTGGGATGGTTGTGTTTTTGGTTTTATTTTTTGGTTTTTGATATATTAAATGAAACCATATTCTTTAAAGAGTTCTTGATCACTAACATTTTCTAGGTTGGTAGATCTGTTCAGAAAATATTAGTAATGCCAAATATAAGTCCAAGCATTGGGGAGATCAAAACATACAAACACTTTTCATATGTGTAGTTGCTTAAGTTTTATATTTGACCTTTTCTACAAGTCTGTTGGATGCTAGTCCAGGTGTCATGATGGCCTTACACTTCTGTGCAAGGAAGAAATACTCCAAGAGGTTAAGTAATTTGTTCATAATCACATAAGTGACACCAGGGCTTGAACTCAGGTCTCCTGATTTAGAGTCAGTATGCCCTGGTCATCTGGCTAATTTTCCCTAGCCATCAGAAAGGCTCAGTTTTAGTCATTGTCATTCTCCATCTGATACAGCTTCCTAGTTCTAATGAGATGGAAACAGAGTAGATGCTCTAGAGGTCTGTCTGCCCCCCCTTCTTTAAAGCAGCTTTTCCTTTGGCATTTCCAGGTGGTATGATCAGTGTTGCCACCTGGAGAAATGCAACCTACCTCATTCTGGAATATCAGTCAACAGAACTTCTAGGTCTGGTCTGTTTAACAGTCTATAAAGGGGAACCATGAACACCTAATCCTAATAAGTTCATTGTGTTTTATAGATGGGGGAGGGGGCATAAAAGAAAAGAAAAACACAAAGTAGGCAATGAATCTTATCTGTAATTTGCTGTTTCATTTGCTCCCAGCTCACCTCTTGTACCCAAACCAACCATCTATCTCCTCCTAAACAAGGTTACTTAGTCAGGATACCCAGTGATATTGTGCTTTGTATAATAAATTCTCTGCTCAAGAAAGTCCCAATAATGTAATCTTTTCAGTTTCGAAGGGGAAAAACTAGCTTTAGCTTAAAAAGAATTTCTATAGTTCAATCATTTCAATATCAATCACCACATATGTACCTAAGTCAATTTTAGATCAGACCTTAAGTTGGTTCAGGAAGGAAACAATATCAGGACAATGAAATAATAGAATAAATATTTATAGAATAAATATATAGAGAATAATAGAATAAATATAACCATAGCCCCCATGCGTGCATCCTTTTTACTTCTCCCTTTTTAATTGTTTGAATTCAATTTTGTATCTATCAGTGAGTACCAAAATACCATTATTTTGTATCTATCAGTGAGTATCAGCTTTTGTATCTATCAGTGAGTACCAAAATAGCATTATTAAGAGAGATTATTGCCCTCCTAAGCGTCCAAACCAATGGCCCTTTTCCCAGTTCTGATCTTTGAACTTTACATAATATCTGACTCTAGTAATCACTTCTCATTAAAATGTTCTCCTTCTCTGATTCTGAGGATAGGAAGCCATTGTATTGCTTTCACCTTTCTGAAAGTCCCGAGTACCTTCCTTCTTCACTTGCTCCCAATGTTAATTTTATCTTCCTCCTCTCTCTTTCTACCTCAGATTCATATCTTGTTCCCAGCTTCAAATATCATTATAGGAAAGACCTCCAAATATAAATAATAGTAAATTTCCTAGCAGAAAGAAATGAAACAGGAGAAGGGATGGTACTGTCCAATGCACACACTGCTAATCACCCACTGAAAAGAGAAGCCGTGTGTTTCCTGAAAAAGGTATAGGCTGGATTCACAATTTATAAACTGTTCAAATTTTTATTCCTATTTATAAAGCTAATAGAGATCCCCCTCCTGCTTTTGGGGAACTTTCTTGAATCCTCTTCACATAAACTTAGCCTCTTTGTTTCTCCTTTCCAAACACATAGGAATCTCTATTATCTGGACTTGATATCTAACATTTATTGATGTGAGAGTTACTGGGTTTTGAATATTAACTCATGATTTTCATGTCATGCTACATAGAAATAGACCATGCACACAATAAAATCTGATCAAGTAAAACTTACAAAAACTAAGTGTGAATCTCTATGAAAAATATTAAAATGAAATTGTTTCTGGTAGTTTTATAGATATCCTCCCCAGACCCTGCACACTTTTATCTGCATAAAGATTCTTCTTTTTTATATGAATTGCAACTTTCACAGTTACTGTGAGTAAGGGAACACTGAAGGGAACATGAGTGTCCGAGTCAAGATTCAGGTCCACATAGAGGCTCCACAACCTTCTAGTTCAACCTCCATTTCTTTATTTCTGAAGCAAAATTATCGTAAATGCCTGTTAACATTCTTGGACGGATTAAAGGTAATGATGTAAAATGAGTAAAATATAGTAGATGCTCAATAAAAAGGCATTGCTCTTACAGTGAGCGCCTCCACGGTAGTGCAGAAGGACCAGGAGGCTAAAGAAAGTGCACATGGAATGAAGGAAGGCAGCCTGTAATTAATTCAAAACGAGGAAGCCGAGTTGGAGACAGATCAAGATATCCTGCTTTCTACTTCTATTCAGTATTTGCAACAAGTACAATTACAACTTTAATGTTTTTTTTAATTAGTGTTATAATGGAAAGAACTAAACAATATGACAAGATCCAAGACGGTCGATGGTTCTGGTGTATATGACAAGAAAAGTCAAGATCTGTGAGGACTGCCTAGGTGGTGTGTTGTTCCATGCACGGGTGTCAAATAGGTGTTTGTTTACTGGCTTACTTGCATTATAAGATCATTTAGTCTTAGCCTCCTTTATTGAAAGGCTGGATGTGAGTATAGCATGATTATTAAGAGAACCTGAACAATGAGCCTTATCAGGTTTAGATGCAGGAAGGGAGGGGTTGGTGCTGTGTATCTGCCGTCCTTGGTCATCTGTGGGTATTCAGGTACATTTGCATAGCTATATGGGTAAGTTTTTAAAATTTTTCTCAGGTCTCTCTGAAATAAACTTTGATATAAATGCTCTGTGCTCCCATAAGCCTTAGTAGACTCAGATCTTCATGAAGTGAAAGGGTGTTTCCTCTGCTTTAAAAATCAATCACTGCAAACAGCGGAGGGAACTTGAACTCCCTCATATTGATGTCAAGCTTAAAGAAAAGAGAAAAGAATTCTTAATCTCAGGAAACAAACTGAGGGTTGCTGGAGTGATGGGGGGGTGGGAGGGATGGGGTGGCTGGGTGATAGACATTGGGGAGGGTATGTGCTATAGTGAGCACTGTGAATTGTGTAAGACTGATGAATCACAGACCTGTACCTCTGAAACAAATAATACATAATATGTTAAAAAAAAAAAAAAAAAGAAGAAGATAGTAGGAAGGGAAAAATGAAGGGGGGGAAATCGGAGGGGGAGACAAACCATGAGAGATGATGGACTCTGAGAAACAAGCTGAGGGTTCTAGAGGGGAGGGAGGTGGGGAGAGGGGTTAGCCCAGTGATTGGTATTAAGGAGGGCATGTTCTGCATGGAGCACTGGGTGTTATACGCAAACAATGAATCATGGAACACTACATCAAAAACTAATGATGTAATGCATGGTGATTAACATAACATAATAAAAGAAAAGAAAAAAATAAATACTGTTTTAAACATCAAAAAAATAAAATAAAATAATAATAATAAATTTAAAAAATAAAGGATCTATTGGGTAGTTTCAAAAAAAAAAAAGAGAAAAGAGAAAAGAAGATACCTTACTGCATGAGGATGAACAACAAAATCCTAGCAACTGACCTTTGACTGAGTAGTTATAGGAAGATGCTCTGTTTGTTTCCCTGAGCCAATTGAATCATGATGCTCCTTGTACCCTGGAAAAATATCAACTTCAATTAGAAGTAAAAAAACAACAACAACAAAAAAAAACTGAACAGAATATTTGATCAATTAATGGCTTCATCTTAATCACATCTTTTTTTTTCTTTCTCATTAAACTTTTGTTTTAATGGGTCTCAAAATTCTGTGACAGATTTTTGGTCAAGTTGTTTCCATTAAAAAGTATTTAATCACATCCTTCTTTAGCAGGATAGACCTCAAAGAGTAGGCCTATAACAAAAGCTACAAAACAACTACCCTACCGTAGGTTATTCCTAGAAAGCCTTGGGTACATTGCCTAGAAAATGAACAAAGAAATCATGGTACTATTTAATCAATTTTCAAATATCCAGAAGTTGATTATTCCATTTGTGGATTGTTCATATCTCTGTTCTCCTTCCGTTCTCTTTGGCTGAATGCCTTTTGGCTATGATAGTGTCCCCATGCACTTCCACAAGAATATGGGTAGGAAGAGAGATCAGCAAGCATACAAATCAAGAGACACATAAACATGAGAGAATAGTAAGCACTTTAGCTAAATGAGGCTCATCTATTACCTATAGATCTAAAAATTTCATGCTTTCTGTAAAATCATAGTATGATGTCTTGCCAGCTCAGGACTTTGTATCATCAGCATTTGATAAATGTCAGTAGAAAGAAAGGATAGCACAGTGGTAGAGATCCCAGCTGTAGAGGTGAGTTCCCTGTTTTCACACTCAATTTCTAACCTTGAAGTTGATTGACTTACTCACTTGGCCTCTCTATGCCTTAGTTTTATTATCTCAAAATAGCATTGTTATAGACCATATTGTTATCCAAACATGCGTTAAACGGGCAAAGTCTGAAGATGAGGATGGACCAGGGGAGAAAGATTAATTGAATTTCTGCCATTTTCACAACTCCTGACCAACAGCAACAAAGGCAGCTATCTATTATGGAGAAAACATATATACCTTCCCAAACAGAAAATCTATAGACATTGGGGCATTCCTCTCAAACACCCTCTCACTAATGTGATTAGTCACCATGAAAAAGGTGAATCCATAACTAATGCCTACGCCCCTTGGCAGGAAAGGATAATCTCTACCTTTCCAAACTGGACTCTGGTACCATTATTCAAATATTAAGAAAAGCTGCACAAATTTTATTAAATGACCCAGCTGTGATTGACAAAAGATTCAATTTTCTTTCTACCAGTCTCAGGCTACTGAATCCCTGAAATGTGGAATATCTGATGTATGATAAAGCTAAATTGTCCAACTTATATCTTAGGAGAAGGATCTGAAAAAAATCCCCTGCAAAATAGGTAGTAAGCCCAAGAATAAAACCGCACTATCTGGGGGCATAGGGGATCAAACTTACATAAATGCATGTTACTCAAATAATAGAGGAAGAGTGGAAAAACTAGGCAAGAAGGACTATTTAAAAGTTAGAAAATGAACATAGCACACAAAAGCTAGATTTAAATATTGATTCCAGATTTTTTAGAGAGCAAATGCTTTACAGTCTCAAGAAAATTAAAAAAAAAAAACACCAGACTTTGTAAAACAATAAATAAAAGATGAGGTAGATCACTGGCTGAATAGGATAAATCGAAGAATTAAAGAAAAAATTTTAAAGAAGAACTTCTGGCAAAAGATGAGCAAATAAGCTCTCTTTAAAACCATGGAAATGGTAAAATAATGTAGAATAGAGAAACTTTCATACCCAATGAAGCTAGGAATGGCTATAACCCAAACAAATTTTAATTTGCTTAATTGGTTAAACAATTTAATTTGTTTAATTTCCAACAAAATTGAGAAAAGGCAGAGTGCCAATACATCATAATACCTATAACTCTGAAAAACAGCCTGGAGATCAGAAAGGGGGAGGAAATATGTGGTCAGTTTTGCTGCTGCTACACAAAGTTAAAAGAGTGCTAAGTCAACACCAAATGCCGAACAGAGGATGTGAATGCACAAGAGCTTTCTTCTAAGTCACTAGTCTCCCACTCAGTAGAGGGCATGCTTACTGCAGGAGGGACTCTAGGCTTTTGACTCACCCAACCAGAATCCTTAGGAATGGAGACTAAGAATCTGCTTTAACAGCATTATGGGAACTTCAGATAATGGGAATTTAAGGATTATGGTGATTCACATACTAATTTTATATATATGTATATATATAGTGTTAATATGTTTATATATTTATATTTATTATATTTATATATATTATATATTTTAATGTGAAATGCAGCAAACATAGAGAGAGGGGAGAAAGACAGATAATTAAAAGTGCATGTGTGTGTATGTACAATATATATGTCACTATTTCTTGTGCATATCACCATAAAGAGAATTCACCATAAAGTATTCAAAGATCATTCATAAAAGATGATCATATATTAAGCCTCAAGGAAAACATTAATAAATACCAAAAGGTACAAATAATCAGATCACTTTTCTTCATCTAGAATTCAATAACCTAGCAAATAATAACATAAATGTAAAGCAAACATCCCAACCTTCTTGAAATGTAAAAACTCCCTCTCACAAAATTTATGATTGAAAGAACAAATCAAGGTTAACATTACAGAATAATTACAAAATAATAAAAAGGAAAACATTTTTAAAACAAAGACAGAGGGGCGCCTGGGTGGCTCAGTTGGTTAAGCGGCTGCCTTGGGCTCAGATCATGATCTCAGGGACCTGGGATGAAGCCTGGCTCCCTGCTCAGTGGGGAGTCTGCTTCTCCCTCTGCCCCTCCCCCCTACTCATGCTCTCTCCCTCCCTCTCTCTCTCTCTCTCAAATAAATAAATAAAATCTGTAAAAAAAAATAAAACTAAATCATATAAGCAAAGCTGTACCTACAGGAAGAAAATTGTCTTAAACACATCACTAAATAATAATGTATTTATTAAATAAGGCATTCGGTTCAAGAATTTACACTAATACACTAAGAAACAAACCTGTAAAGAAGGCAAAATGAAAGAATGAATAAAGAGGAAACCAGAAATTAGCAAATACAAATGAACAGAAAATAGAAGACAAAAATTGGAACTGGTAAATATATATGAAAGTACATTATTTGCAGGAGGGTGGAAAAATTACTTTAAAACACATACCATTAGCTAATCATTAAGAGGGAAAAAAGGGGGAAAGAAGCACAAATGCTTCTTAAATTAAAATTAAAATATAAAAGAGAAAATACTAAAATATACAAAGAAAAATTTCTGAATATGTAAAGGATTATTTTATATAACTCTGAAAATAAGTTTTTAACCATGAATGAAACTGATAATTTTCTAGGAAAATATAAATTATCAAGAGAAATCCAGAACATATGAGAAACCTACACAGACCAAAAAGAATAAGTGAAATAAAGTTACTCCCCCAAACTGCCAGTTTTCATAGAAAATCCTTCTAAATCAAACAGAAATAATTTTTATGTTATTTAAATATTTTCAGATCATGGAAAGATGAAAGCTTCCTATTATTTTGTCAAAGCCAGAATAAGACTCATATCATAATCGGACAGAGATGTTTTCAATATTTTTTGAAAATATAAAATAAATGAATATTTAACTCAAGTAGTTTGAATAATTAAAACACACAATGAAGTCAGCATGAAGAAATTAATAAAAAATAAAGAATAGTGAATTAAAATGAGAAAAAACAGATTTAATAAGTAAACATAAGAACTAAGAATGTGAGGATAATAATATGAATCACCATATCCTAAGGTTCTCTTAAAAAAGCACTGAAGTATTCTTCCTCTTCAAATCTCCAAGTTTTTTCTTTCTTCTTTTTACAAAATACCAAATTTTATTTAGAAATAATACAACATGCTCTTAAAATGTATTCTTATTCCTAAAATGGGTGAAGCTCCATCTCTTAGAATTCAGCTCAGCCAAATTAATATGTCCTATTAATAATAGGACTGGCATTCAAAGAGAAGATGATCACTGTTTTCCTATAGCTCAATCTAATAGGGAAGACAAACCTATACAGAGAAATGCACTCTAAGGGTAGTAAGCATGTAGTAATGGAGTTAAGGGAAAAGTAATAATCCATTGCTCTTTTTTTCCTATTGAACAAAGACAATTTATTCTGCTTGAGATGATTTATTGCACAATAAACTAAAAAATTGAAGTGATGTGATTTGAGTTACTGTTGTATATTAATGTCATAAAATCATAGAGAAATCACTTCATTTTCTTGAGCCTCAGCTCCTTCATCTCAGAAACTAGGGTAATGACTATACCTACAGTACTGAGCTCATTGGGTGTGAGGCTCAAATGAGGTAATGTTCCTGAAAACCCTTTTAAATGTGCTATATGCAAAAGTTATTTTCATTAAAACCATTAGCATCAAAGTGTAAATGATTGTGAATTTCACAGGTATAGTTGAATTTCACACTTCTTCCATTTGGTCTAGAAAACCATCTTCAGTCACCACTTTTTAAAGTCAACACTTTCTTAAATGAATAGTGTACAAAGGATCCGATTCACAAACATAATGGCTGTTCTTCATCTTAAAGTCATAGTCATACCCTAAATTAGTTAAGATCAGTATGCGATCCAGAGTGTTAAGTTCTTTGTAGCTTACATAATGAGGCTCTTTAGGAGATGCTGTGCTTACTCTTTCTGACTATATTCATTATTTAGACAATGGTTATTAATCATGCACTTACAATGGAATGACAATTACAAAACAATAGTTCTCCAAACTGACCTCAGGTTAACAGATCCTGCCTACTCTGCTACAGTGAATGCTCACACTAATACACCTTCCAGAATGTTGACATTCTGTTCCTATCTTTGAGTGATATGCTTACTAAAAGTTGATGTCTATTCCCAATCTACTTATGTTTATTGTACTGGTAATTATACATATGTAATTTAATTTACTACTGAATAAACTAATTAAGTGTAACTGGGGAAAACAGAGAATTATTGTTTCCATCGATGTGAAATTGAATGGTTTGCAAAGATGAAAAAATAGGCCACTCACTTGAAAATCCACTGTCAAGTGAGTTTTGGACAAGGCACCTGTATAAGGTTAAGGGGAAGGAAGATAAAAAACCTAAAAGGATTCTGAACTGATATTTTGTCATAAGTATCTAACTTCTCACTCTACTTCCAAGACTATGGAAATTCAGGATCATGCCTTATGCTTGTGGTTAATGACATACAATAAAGATAAGTCAGAACTTTTATCAGTGGACCCAAAGAATAGGATGTAAATGGCCAAAGAACAGGCCTGAGCTCCCTCTCAAAAATTGCTGAATAAAGGTATACTTCACGTCTTAAAAGTTAAAATTTTTAAGGTATACAGGAATCACTTTTAAGATTCTCCATTGACTTTTTAAAATAAGCTGACCAATTATACATTATTAAAATATGAGTTTATAAACTGGAATTATTTCCAAATGAGAACATATATTATAAGAACACTTAAGATTATTTCAAAATCCCATTAAAGAAATAAATACAGATTAATTCCCAACTCAGACTTTGGTATAATAACAGACACAGTGGGGAATGGAAGATGAATAAAGCTAAATAATGACTTTCAAAGCACTGAAAACTCACATATTTCTTATATTTGAGAAAGTTCTCAGATCCCCAGATTCTGTTCTCAGGTTTGAAGTTGTGTAGATGACAATTTGCATAACCTTTAGAATGGCCTGCCCGATATAATGCCTTCCAAAAGTAATGCATCCTTGGTTTTGCTGAACCAATCAGATACAGGTGCTAAAAATACAACCTGAGGGGTGCCTGGGTGGCTCAGTCCTTAAGTGTCTGCCTTTGGCTCAAGTCATGATCCAGGGTCCTGGGATTGAGCTCTCTGCTCGGCGGGAAGCCTGCTTCTCCCTCTCCCTCTGCCCCTGCTTGTGTTCCCTCTCTCACTGTGTCTCTCTCTGTCAAATAAATAAATAAATAAAATCTTAAAATAAATAAATAAATAAAGTTCGTATTGTCTGTCAGCCACATTAGTCATTTTTATTGATAGGAATTCCTACAGCTGTGTTAGAAAGAGACATCTCAGAAGAAAAAAAGAAAACTCAGGTTAAATGTTCAGCAATATTTTTACACCTCATATATATTCATCATTCATTGATTCCTTTCATTTTTTTCAGCAGACATTGAGTTCCTACAGGGTACCAGACCTGTAAGTGATGGAGCAGGGAGAAAATACAATGATGAACAAGATCTCTGAATCACTTTCAAAGAGCAATTGAAGGTCCTTGTAGGGTCTTAAAGGTAATGACATTATCTAGTTTACATTTTTAAATCTCTCAGGTTATGAGAAGAAAGGGTTGCAGCAGAGAGGAAAAGGCAATCAAAGAAACCAGAAACGAGGTTCATATGCTGTGTTATCGCCAGGTTTCTGATACCGTTACACCATGTTTAAGGCTTAAGGGTTTAAGGTGAGGCAGAGCGTGCCTCAACTCCCTTATTCTGGATTCTAAGCTCTTTGTTATCAGGAACCACAAATCCCACTTCTTGCTAAATAGGTCCAGAATTTTCTAGAATTATCTTGATTTAAAAGTCTGTCCTGAAATTCCTGCATACTACAATAAAGAACATGCCAGAAATTCTAATAAGTTGGCCTCCAAACAGCATCTCACCACCTCTTGCACCCAGAAGCCCAATAAAGCCTTCCTCATTTTGGCTTAGAATATATAGTCACTTCACTCAAGGTACCTCACACACAGCAAATATAACTTGATGCATATTTTTTAGAAACTACCTTCAGGTAACTTTTGAAAATGTGAGAAAATGAAAAAAATGATATCAATTCTTTTGTCATTTTTAGCTACTTTCCTAGAACTAGATGCATTTGCTATTTATCATTTTTCTTTATTTTGGACTCATCAGCCAATTTTCAAGGCAATTTGAGTTCACTTTTTGTGAGTCTTCAGGAAAGTATTCTGTCAAGGGCTTTGGGATAATCAAGATAAATGACACCCCTACATTTTTCTCATACTAATCACCCCTTTATGAATCCTTCCAAAAGAATGCACTCGTCTGTGCCAGGCTGCTCTTTATATACCCCTGGCTCTGCTGCCCTGAGCGCTCTCTGCTCCACACGTTACATTTCATTCCATCTTGTTTCTCCTGGTGAGCTGCCTCTCCATCCGAGATCCTGTTCTCAGAGCAGTCCTTCCTGGGATTTTGGACATTAAGGATTAGCATTTTGGAAGGATGAAAGAATTGATCTTTTATGTAATTCTCACTGTCAGTCTTCAGATATTTATATTTTTGTATTTCTCTACTTATACTTTAGGTCATCTGTAAAAAAAATACATATAGTAAATTTGGGGAAATTTGAGTTTACCCCTTGGATTATCTGCAGGTTGTTGTCAAATGTTTTCCAAAACTCACACAGATAATGTAAAAGAAAAGAAGTATTACACAGCAATCATCATCTGGTAAAATTATCAAAGAATGGGATTTTTAAACTTTCTCTAAGCCAAGCTGGAATAGGAAGGAATCATAAATGAGATTCAAATTTGATTGATACAATGATGTGAGTGATGTGGTGGAAAGAATACCAAACTGAGAGCCAGAGCTTTGGTTCCTCCACTTTTTTGTATTTGCTAGAACTTCAGATAGAGAGGGTTTGTTGTAAACATATAGATGGACAAAAGAGCTAAGGAAATCTCTACTACCCCAGTAACAGGTATATTCTGGACCTCAAAGGAGAAGAATAAATTTGGGAATTAGAAAATGATTTAGGATCCAACATCACTCTACTACCAACATTAACTTGTAACTCTCTAGACAATCTCTTGCCAATACTGTGACTCAGCTCCTCCATCTCGGCTGCTGTACATCTTTTACTTTCTGCTTAGTCATGACATCTGTATTTTGAACTTGAAAGTACTCATAATCTCTACATACTCACAGTTTCTTGTGACCTTGCTGTCTTATAGCCTCTGATATCTGACTTCTGTATCTTTTTCAGCATTAGTTTTTATTACCAGCTGGAGCACACTCCTTGTATCTTTCATTCAAATTCTCCAAGGAAGAGAATCTGAGGAGGGTTATTTAGTCACTATCATTTTGTTTGGGCCAAGGTCGCATCCCAGATGTCTCATGGGCTGCCATTAGCCAATAGGTGAATCTATAATCCTGGAGTCAATTTCCCAACCCTGACCTAATCAGCTGCTACTGGTGGGATACAATCATGTGCTAATTGTCTGTGGTGTGTTATTGTTTAAGAAGCCATCTATTGTATAGTGCTATAGGCAGGGCATTAGACTTCTTCCCCAGTGAGCTTGGATTCTTCAAGACCTGTTATCACATCTATAACAGGAAAAGTTGGATCACATACTCATTAAAGTCATTTCAAACTCTAAGGTACAAGAATCTATCTTTTGGGTTTATTTATTTATTTATTTATTTTTGGTTATGACTGTGTTTGGTATTCTAGGTGTTGAGGATATAGCAGTGACTGAAAGAGACCAAGAGTATAGCAAGATTCTGACAGAATAAAAATTTACCACAGATTGTACAAATTAAGTGGTTTTAATTAAAAACCTACTTAAATATGTTAGGACATATTTAGGAAATAAACAAGAGAAATTGATGCACCCCAAGATCGGCAACAGTGAGAAGTCACTACCACATCTAACATTGAAGGTGTTACAGAAACCAATGAGACTTTAAGACATGGAAAAGAAGATGACTGGAAGAAGCTATAGTCACGAGGGATACAGACAGACACAGAAATGGAAAGAGGAAGTTCTCCAGTCTCTCTTATCCCATGCTCTTGTCCCCAACTACAACCTCCCATTAGCCAAATCCAGCTGGAAATATTAGAATAGGTGAGTCAAGATGATGTAGTCTCCAGTCTCTGAGGGCAGAGTGCAGAGCCATGAAGTCCAGAAAATAGAAGTGAGTCAAATAGAAAACAATTGGCACATGGATCTTGTCATCAAGTGGAGGAAACAGGTTAAAAAATTAAACTAATATAATACAATATAAAACAATACAATACAAAATAATACAATATAAAACAATAATATCTGATAAAAATAAGTGTAATAATGAGAAGGGGGTAAAGAGCATAGATCTTTTAGGAGGAAAGGATTGTTTTAGAATATTGGAAAAAATAGCACATGTTGACAAATTTCTGACATTTTAATAAAGAGACAAAGGGCACTTGCCTTGGATTTTTTTGTTTTGAAATATTTGATATGTGAAATGAATGTATGTGACATATGCAAGTTATGAATATAAAAAGTAAAACACCCATGAACCACCACCAATTGAAAAAGAAAATATCATCAGCGCCATTGACTTTGTTTTTCATCATCCTATTCTTTCTCACTCTACACCAGTGGAACTCACTAGGCTGCATTTTAATTTTTAATCACACTCTCTCATTTCTTTTAATATATTTTTTGTTTTGCTTATTTTTTGAAATTTATAATAATTGAAATCTTACATTCATTCTCTAAGGTCTCACTTTTTTTACTCAATATTACTTTTTAATATTCACCCATGGGGATGCACATTGTTGTAGCCCAACCTCACTGTTGAATGGATATTTCATTATGTGAATATTGTATAATTTGCTCATTCACTTTCCTAAGGACATCATGTTATTGCCAATTCGGTGCCATTATGATGCTGATGCAAATATTCCTATACTCTCTTTTAGATATATGACCAAGTGCTTCTTTATGATATATAATGCATGCGGGAACAGAATTGTTGAGTTATGGAGACTGCGCATGTCCAACTCTACAAAATACTGCCACTTGTTTTTCATGCTGGTTGTGTCTGTGTACACTCTCACCAGCAACGTTTAATAGTTTCCCTTGATTCATGTAGTCTCATTACATCCTATGGGGTCAATGCTGGTAACCCCCACAATTCATGTGTTGAAATCCTAATCCATGAGGTGATAGAATTAGGGCCTTTGGAAGGTGACTGGGTCATGAATAGGATTATTGCCCTTATAAAAGAGGACCCAGATAGCTCCCTCACCCTTTCTGCTATGTGAGCTTACAATAGGAAGATGGCCATCTATGAGGAAGCAGATCCTCACCAGACACCAAATCTGTTGGCACCTTGATCTTGGACTTCCCAGGCTCCAGAACTGTTAGAAATAAATTTCAGTTGCTTATAAATTGCTTGAGCTATTTGTTATGACAGCCCAAATGTACTAACACACTAGGTATGGTTAGATTTTGTGTATTTATTAATAGGGCAAGCATGTAATGGTAATTCATTGTGCTTTTAAATCACACTGCCTTAGGGAGGTTTATTGCTGTTTTATACAATTAATGCCTACTGTGTTTCCATTTCTGTGAAATACCTGTTCATATCTTTCACTCATTTTTCTATTGGGTTGTTGTTTTAATTTTCTTTTTATTCTTTCTATATTCTGAATACTAATTCTTTTTTTTTTTTTTTAAGATTTTATTTATTTATTTGACAGAGAGAGACACAGCGAGAGAGGGAACACAAGCAGGGGGAGTGGGAGAGGGAGAAGCAGGCTTCCCCTGGAGCAGGGAGCCCGATGTGGGGCTCGATCCCAGGACCCTGGGATCATGACCTGAGCCGAAGGCAGACGCTTAACGACTGAGCCACCCAGGCGCCCCCTGAATACTAATTCTTAATCTGTCTCTGTATCGCAAGTCTCCTCCCACGTTGGAGCTCTGTCTTTTTCTTTCTTTATAAAATCTTTTAATAAACAGAAATTCCTTTTACTATAGTTGAGTTATTCAATGTTTTCTCTCAACTGTGCACTTTTTTCTTACTTTAAGAAGGCTTTCTTGGAGAGACATGGAGGATGGTGGAATAGGACTTCCTTACCATCATCTTTCCACAGAACTTCAATTTTGGCAGTCACCCACAGATGAGAGCACTTTGTGGGAGTCAGGAGTCCAGCAGAGAAGTTCTGACACATCATTGGCGCAAAAAAAATCCAAGTATAAACAGGTTAAAGAAGAGGAGCGGTTTCATTTTGCCTCTGTTACCCCTCACCCTAGCTGGTGCAGCTTGGTGCCAGGTGAGACCCTTAGCCTGTGATTTCTCCCACAAGGGGAAGTGAGTGTATGTCATTGAACTCCGACTCCCCCAATTGTGCAGGACACTGCCCAAGAGGGTTACCTCCTCCTCACGTAATCATAAAGATGTTATATTGTGTGGTTATTTTCATGCACATAGTGGGCACAGCAGGTCTTCTTTGATGTCTTTTAGTAGTTTAATTATTTTTAATAAAGGTTTGCACATCTTTTGTTTGATTTATTTCTGTTATTTTTTATATTGCTAAATATCTTTTTTTAAAATTTTTAAGCTCTACTGATACTTTTAGATCATAATCTTACATCCAAGAACATTGCTAAACTAGTATTATTTCTAATAATTTGACTGTGTATCATTTTGGGCTTATTATGACAAAAGTAATGACAGTTTTGTTTCTTTCCAGTCATTTTATATTTTATTTTATCTTTCTCTGATGCACAACTTAGAATGTCAAGAACAACTGTAAGTTAGTGATAGTGGTCAGTTGTTGCATTCCTGATTTTAAAAGTAATACCTGTAATACTTCATTAAATACTATGTTTACCATAGATGATTGGTAGGTGCTTTTGTCAGGTTGGGAAATGTGCTTTCTATTCCTATTTTCAAGAGTTTTCCTTCTTGAATTATTTATTTTTGATTTATAAGTGTTATCAAATATTTTGCTTCAAATGTTGAAAAGAATATTTTCCCCATTAATCTGTTAATATAATATGTCATCTAATATTGAACCACTTTTGTATGCCTGGGATATATAAAAATAGTAATACCTTACCTCTCTTAATTTGGATTTAATGTGTTAATGTTGGATTTAATATATTAATATTGCATTTATGATTCTGCACATACTTTTAATTCGTGGAACTTGCTTATAATCATTTTTTCTCTCATTGTCTTTGTTTAGAGTTGGTGTCATCATTAATCGAGCCTATAAAATGTGTTGAAAGTATATTGCCTTTTTTTAAGCTCCAGAAGAATTTACGTAAGATCACAGATATGTGTTCCTTGAATATTCCATAACTTTTACTTATAAACTATATTGATTTTATTTTCCTTGTAGGACTATTTTAAATTATTGATTCAATTTCTTTTATGGTTATAGATCCATTCAGGTTTTCTATTTCTTCTTGAATAAATTTTATGTTATATTTTTCTAATATTTATCTATTTTGTCTAAATTTTTAAGTTTTTGGCATAAAGTTTCCCAGAGTTCTTATTATCTTTTATCTCTGTTTTGTCTCTAGTGATATCTCTTTTTTTTATTTCTCATATTGTTTATCTGGGTCTTTTTGTTGTTCTTGTACATCAACTATGTCAGGGTTGGGTGATTTTATTTTTTTCTTTCTAAAGAAGCAATTTTTGTTTTTATTAATTCTAACATCTGTTTGTTTTCCATTTCATTGATTTATATTCTTTTCTTTGTTATATGCTAGCCTCGGTTTCATTTAAGTTTGTTCCCTTGTTCTTATTGTAGCTACTGTTGTGGATGCTTAGCTCTTGATTTGGGACCTTTATTTTTTTCTCATAAGTGGGTTTAGGTCTGTAAGTTTGCCTCTAAGCACTACTGAATCTGTATCCTACAAGGCTGAGAATTAGTCTTAAAATTATTATTTTAATTATTCTACATATGCTCTAATTCCTTTCTAGTATTGTCTTTGGCCTGAATTATTATTCAACATGTTTTTAAATGTAGGGGATTTCTAAATGTAGGGGATTTTAAAAAATTCTTTGTTTCTTGCCCTGTGGTCAGAAGCATGGTGTGTATAATATTGACTCATCAAAATTTGTTCAGGTTTACTTGCTCTATGGTCAACAAACTTTGTATTTCTATGATACAGGTCCCTTGATATTTATTGAGACTTAATTGGTGATCTTAAATACGATTGATTTCCAATAATCTTTTTTGTGGTCTTGAAAAATATGTCTATTCTCCAACAGAAAAATACATTGTCTACTACATGATGCTTCTTCATTGTGCTATTCAAATGTTCCATATACTTGCTGGCTCATTTATCAAGAAATGAGAGAGTTGTATTAAAATATCCCAATACAGGGGTGCCTGGGTGGCTCAGTTGGTTAAGTATCTGCCTTTGGCTCAGGTCATGATCTCAGGGTCCTGGGATCAAGCACTGCATCAGGCTCTCTGCTCAGTGGGGAGTCTGCTTCTCCCTCTCACTCTGCCTCTGTGTTCTCTCTCTCTCTCTCAAATAAATAAATAAAATCTTAAAAAAAGTATCCCACTATAATTCTGGATTTTCTGTATCTTCCTCTAATTTTGTCAAATTTTTTGCCTTATTTATTTTTAATCTCTGCTGCTATGTTCTTAAGAGGTATTATGTTCTCCTGACAGATTCAAACTTTATTAATATACAATGATATTCTTTATCTCATATGATAAAAAGCTTTCTGTCTAAAGATCATCATTATGTGATACTATGATATTAGCTAGAACCATAGGAAATTGTCAGTTTTGTAGATCACATTGGCAATTTCATGTTTCAATCTAATAGCATTGTCAGTTTTTTTGTTGTTCTCTGTGTACTTATGTGTTAAGTAAGTTCTCTTGTAAACAGATTTTAGCTTGATTTGTTTTATCATTTTTTAATGATCTATGCCAGTTTTTAGTGTTTCTTGGTGTACTTGGATTTATTTCTATCATTTTATTCTGTACTCCCCCATTTGTCCCAAATTTTGTGATTTTTTATTTCTTTTCATGTCTTCTTTTAGATTGATTTTTTTCCCTTTTGCTTTCCAGTTTTTTCCTTTAACAACTTTGGAATATAAATATTCAGCTATTCTTTTTTAGTAATTATCTTAAAATTTTAATGTACATACTTAGCAAGGTCTAACAGTAATGGGTATCTTTACCCTTTGCCCAACAACACAATCAACAACTACTGGGAAGAAGTAATTCCAAACTCTTCCTCCCAGTTTCCAGCTATTATTGTCTAAACATTTAGCTCTTTGTTGCTTTGTTTTCACCCCACAAATTAGGCCTTATTATTATTGATTTATAAGACAAAATTATATAAATTTTGTCCTTCAGGAATTTCAATTAGATACATATTGGTATTTATATTCCATTCCCATGTTTATCAGCGTAACTTTTATTTCCCATCTACTTGTCAATACCTTCTGCGTTTTAAAGGATTTTTAAAGATCTATATCACAGTTCACTAATTTTTTTTTTAATATTTTATTTATTTATTTGATAGAGAGAGACACAGTGAGAGAGGGAACACAAGCAGGGGGAGTGGGAGAGGGAGAAGCAGGCTTCCCACCAAGCAGGGAGCCCGATGAGGGGCTCGATCCCAGGACCCTGGGATCATGACCTGAGCCAAAGGCAGACACTTAAAAGCTGAGCCACCCAGGTACCCTGACAGTTCACTAATTTTCTATTTATTTCCTTCTATTACCCTATTAACACTTTCATTAAGCTTTAAATTCATTGATTATGGTTTTCAATTCTACAATTCTAGAAGCTAATGCTTCTTTAATTATGTGGTTTAACAACCCTGCAGCCCAAAGTTAGAGTTCTGCTCTCAGAGTCTAATGTTGATTTCTACTCACTTTTTGTGCTCTGCCTCAGAATGCAATAAGCCCAACACTTCCTATTACTTCTACTTCCATTGGTTTACCCCCTAAAATACTGGTGTGTGGTCTGACAGTCTCTACTTTTTTGCTTACAAGCAATCTTGAATCATGATTCTAGACAATATCACCATGATAAGCAAATGAGATAAACACTTGGCCTAACAGCTACTAAGTCTTACTACAAGGTTGTTATATTAAAAACAGTAAGATATCAATGCAAAAAGAGACAAATTGACCTAAAGATCAAAATTGCTGTGAGATAGACTCACTCATATCTCAGAATTTATTACGTAATAAAGGTGGCATCACAATTAAGATGGTTTAGTAAATGATGAGAATTGCTCATAATGGAGAAAAATCCATACCTACTACCACATACAAAGATGGAATCCAGATATATTAAAGAAATAAATCCAGAGAAACCATAAAGGCAGAAAATAATGTGCCTTAGGGTTGGGGAGGAACTTCTTTTTTTTTAAAGATTTATTTATTTATTTGAGAGAGTATGTGTGTGCATGAAGTGGGGGAGGAGCAGAGGAAGAGAGAGGGGAAGCAGACTCCCCATTAAGCAGGGAGCCCAACACATGGGGCTTGATCTCAGGACCCTGAGGTCATGACTTGAGCTGAAACCAAGAGTCAGACGCTTAACTGATTGAGCCACCCAGGAGCCCTGGGGGGAACTTCTTAAATGAAATTCTAAAATTCCAAAACATCATTAATGCATTTAATCACATCAAATTAGGAATTTCTGTGAATAAAGTTAATATAAAGATGTTGCAGAGATACAATATTTGGCCATGTCTAAAACCAAAGGAAATTATTATCTAAGACATACAAGGAACTCATATGCACATGAAGAAAAATACAAGAGTCTCAAATCTTATAGATGGGTAAAAGATATTTGAGCCAATTCATAGCCAAAGAAACCCAGAGATTTAACAAAATACATGATTGTTGTCCAAAGTCATTAGTCATCAGAGAAATGCAACTTAAAAACAAAAAAGGTGATACTACTTTAGGCTCATCAGATCCTAAATACAAAGTATTGAGTGACAAAAACAAGAAACACAATACCATGTGTGTAAGTTAAAACTACATGAAATAATGTATGGTTTATACTAATGGCTTGAAAGAGAATAATATAAGCCAACCATATGTTGGGAAATTCGGAGGTGAGGAGTAGACCAGAGGCCTTGCAAAGACCAGTGAGCACCAGATGACCAGAACTGTAGAGGATTACTAAGGAACTCTTGGATCATGAATATAAAGCAAATCCACAGAACACAGATGAAACTATACTATTGTCATGTTGGATTCTCAATTTCATCTCAGGAGTCCTACCCCCAAGACACCCAGCTCGGAAGCACTGTTATCTAAGCTCTGCTTTCCTGTGAATCGCCTGGTTCCCAACAGGCCTAATCATTTCTCTACAGGCTGAGGGTAAGATGGCTCTTCATCTAGTCTTCCAAATATTTATATTCCTCTGAAAATGTAGAACCAGAATAAGCAAGTGATGGGTAGATATATATATATATATATCTCGAAATTTTAACCAAAACTTTTTTCTCTCATTTTCTTGTATCCTTTTTTCCACCCATTCACTCAAAAGAATGCATTGCCTCAGGGATGGGATAATATAGTGAAGAAGCCGAGAAAATCTTTTTGGTGTTAAAAGTATAGCTATGAAGTACATAACTTCTAGGCCATAAAACATCAAGGAAGTGCTACTGGAATCTGGTAGGCAGAGGTCAGGGATGTTGCTCAACATTCTACAGTGCAAAGAACACTCCCCCAAAACAAAGAATTACCCAGCCCAAAATGTCAGTACTGTCAAGATTGAGAAACATTTCTTCAAACTGAGGTTAAATCTGGACCACTCAGCATTATAAGAATAAGAAATTTATAATACAAATCATTCATTTATTTACAAACGAAGAAAATTACATCTAGTTCCTTGGTTGAACTGTTCAACCATTTATTTATGCTAAACAATATATGATCTAATATAAAATCTTCAGCAACCGTCAGTTTTGCATTTAATGAAGAGGTTCTGAGAAGGGAAGAAAAGTTGAAGTGACTTTAAAGTAAGATAGAGTGTCCCCACACAAGGAAGTAAGAGAAACGGAGGCATGAAAACAGATACTAGAAGCTCACAGCAATATCAGAAGCCAATGAGAGGAGGCAAACTCTCCAGGAAGTCATCTCTGGAGCAGCTTGCAGAGGAGAAAGAGGTGTTCTTGGGCAAGGACAATGAGGAACATCAGCATTTTGCAGAGAGGTGAGATTCTATTTCTTCCAGACTCTACACTTAAAGTTTACCGAGAAGGAGGCACGAGAACCCCAAGACCACCCACATGCCAGGAAGAAAGCAGAAGGAAAACTTGGAAGCACTTTCAAAATAACATGAATGAGGGCGCCTGGATGACTCAGTTGTTAGGCGTCTGCCTTCGGCTCAGGTCATGATCCCAGAGTCCTGGGATCCAGCCCCGCATTGGGCTCCCTGCTCCGCGGGAAGCCTGCTTCTCCCTCTCCCTCTCCCCCTGCTTGTGTTCCCTCTCTCGCTGTGTCTCTCTCTGTCAAATAAATAAATAAATAAAAATCTTAAAAAAAAATAGCATGAATGAAAGCAAAAGCCAGAAACAATGAAAAAAAAAAGGAGCAAAAGAGAAGGGAAGCGGGGAGGAGAGAGGAAAAAGGAATGGAGGAAGGGAGGAGTGGGGCAGGGAGAGAAAGAATGAGCTAGAAACAATTGCGAGGGGTAATAAATAAATTACTCTTATGTTAATGGCATGCCAAAGTGTTCCATTTTTATGCGAAAGCAAATAACTATGAAGTATCACCAACATAAACACTGATTAAAAGAGATTAAATGTCTTGAGATGAAATGTCATAACATTACACAGTGTCAGTCTGCGGTGTTCTCAAAATGTTAATGACCTCCAGCTTTCGCTGCTTCCATTACTGGTGATCTCAGGGGAGAGAAACCTCAGTTGCAGGGCTCCCAGGAGGAGCTGAGAGCCTGGTCCCATCTCTTCGCTGTTAATAGATAAAATTTCACTGAAAATGATTCAGTGACATTTGGCCATAATTCAGAAGGGACTACATTTTTTAAAAAAGAATTTTTCTTTTATCAGAAAGCACTTGAGTTTATCTTACCATTTCAATGTTCCAGACCCGATTCAGTCAGTCTTCAATACTCTTTGGAATAAGTTTTCTGTCCTCTAACAGTGACATTTCCCCAGCAATGGTAGCATCCGCAGGAACTAATTCTGCCCCAAAAAGCGTGGGTCAGGATGAATTTTATTAGGACTGATCCCAGCATTCTTCATGAAGTGTTAATTTAGAATGTACTCTCAGTGGCCATGTCTCCTCATTTATTTTAATAAAAATCATTAGCACTTTCGATCTCCACCATTATTTTTGCTTCCAAACCAAACAAAATAGGTTAACATCCTGTGGTCACTTTATGGATTAGTCATCCTCTCCCACCTATTCTACTGACCCAGTTTCTCTCACACAGCTAGGACACGTGCTTTCCATCTCACTGGTGACATTTTTAAATATGTGGCCCTCAGTACATATATATCTGTTGCCTTTGTGCTTCTTCAGGGCATAAGTGAGTGCCCATGGTTATGGTTGGGGCAATTCTGTCTGCATTTGTTCAACAAATGCTTATTGAGTTTTTATTAAACACAAGCCCTCTAATCAGTTCCTTCTCTCAAGAAATTTCTAATATCGGGAGTGACAGGAAGAACAATGTGGGGCGGTATAAGTAAGTGGCACTTCTGGTGTCCAATTAGAGTGCCCAGTAATTAAGAGGACCAAGAGAGAGGTCTTTCCACTAGAGATATCAGAGAAAACTTCAGGAGGGTTACACAAAAGGGATTTTGTAAATTTTGACAGAATGTTGACAGAGATGTATTGGATAAAACATTCTCTCTGCCCTGAGTAGCCACTAGCCCTATGTAGCTATTTAAATTTAAATTAAGCACACTGAAATAAAACGTAATATTCAGTCACACTGGTCGCATTTCAAGTGTTCAATAGCCACGTGTGGCTAGTGGCTACCATATTGGACATTTCCATCACTGCAAATAAATGTATTGCACAGCTCTGTTCTAAGCTGGAGAAATGGGATAATCACACGTGAGAAACTACAGGTGTTGTATAGATAGACACCAGGAAACACCCGACATTTGCTGGAGCATAGGGTGGGAATAAAAGTGGAAGATAAAACTGGAAAGGGAGTTTGAAATCAAATTGCAGGTAGTCTTGAATACATTCATCTGGAATCAAGGCTTTGTTTGGAGCAGAGAATTGGGATTTAGGATTAATCTTTGATAACGTGTAAAATGATGACCTGAAAAAGCAACTGGACAAGGAGTTCTCAGCCATGGCTGTACAACAGAATGTGGAAGAAATTTCTTACCCGATATCTAGGCCACATCCCAGATGAATGAAATAAGAATCACTGAAGGTGAGACTCAGACATCAGTGGTTTTTAAATCTCCCCAGGTGATTTTGACATATAAGTGTTCAGAGACAGCCCCTGTTTCTATGTGCACTGTGTCACTTCTCCCACTTCTGTCAATAATAACCTTTTTTTTCTGATTAACATCCCCTTATACTTTCTACCCAATTCTGGTGGAGTTGCCAATCACAATAAGGTGATTCCCTGTTCACAAGAGGTGGTCTTGGAACCAAATGTTGGCAAATCACAATTAAACTGGTATTGCTGGCTGTGGTGATTGGCCCAGATTTAGACTACAATCCAAGTCAGGCAAATGAAAGCCTGTTCTGGGACTTAGCAGATATATTCCTGGTTAGAAGGCTATTTCATCTAGGAGGTCACTCAAGTGGGATGGCACTAGCCTGGGTCCAGTCATATGAATCAAGAAATTACCTACTAGTCCTGTTTGTCTTCTTCCACTTAAATTTGCAATCTGTTTTAATCATTTTTAATAGTAAAAAATATAGAGAGATGTAGAATGTAGCTTTACCAAATACATTTGATCACAGAACCCTCTTTCTTAGAATGCTTATTAACCACTTCTGGGACACTAACCTTTTTTCAAAAGAGCTACAGAGGATAACTGAAATACAAGGGCCCTCTCTGAGTATGATAACCACGGCAAAACTCACTTGTAAACTAAGAGCAAAAGATAACAAATTGACTTAAAAGAACCAAAGAGCAAGAGGGAAGATGTGTGAGAGCACTGAGGTACCTAAAAGGTGGGTGGGAAAGGGAAGTGAGCCCAAAGAAGAAAGCCAGGGAAAGGTAGTAAAAGGGGTTCTGTCATCTCCTATCTCTGATCACAATGCCTTGAGTTTGTATATGAACACAAACTCTATCTATGTTGGCTACATGGTTCACCCTCTAGGGGTATTCAAATAGCCTCAGTCTTATGCCATTCTGAAGGAGATCTGCCTTGGGTCAAGTCCAAGACTAACTTGGGCTCCTGTACTATAGGATGGAGGTTTGGAGTGAAGAACAAAAACTACCAAAGCTCATGTGTCCACATAGTTTATTCTTCTTGGCTTTTGCCTCAGATAATTGTTCCACTTTGGATTGTTCTTTCTTAGTAACTCCAGGAACATATTTATTAAAATGAACCCAGGGTACCTGGATGACTCAGTCAGTTAAGCATCTGACTTTGGCTCAGGTCATGTTCTCAAGGTCCTGGGATCAAGCCCTGCATTGGGCTCCCTGCTCAGTGGGGAGTCTGCTTGTCCCTCTCCTTCTACCCCTCCCCCTGCTCATGCTCTCTCTTTCTCTCTCAAATAAATAAATACAATCTTTTAAAATAAAATAAAATAAAATAAAATAAAATAAAATGAACCCAAGGCCACTTTCAATTCAAAGGGGCCATCTCTCCACATGATGGGGCCCATACATCCTTGGAGAGAGGTTTTTAGCCTGTGGCCAAACCAAAGTGTATATCTAAGGTAAGAGGCTCAAATGACCAACTTTTAATCAAAGATTGGGAGGACAGATAAAAATTTCTATGGCATGCACATTTGTGTTCAGTTCACTATCCCCAAATACCCTCTTTTGAATCTGTTTAATTGACCAGGATTAGAGATCACAGCCAGTGCTCAATCTCTTTCCACATAGAAAACACAACAACCTACTCATCTCTTTTCCCAGCTATGGATTAATAGGGGCTTATTGTGTTCTGTGTTAATGAATCATGACTGGAAGCCAGTGAAGCAGGCCATGTATCAAAAGCGGGAAACATAATTGGTAGGATGAGAAAAGTAGATGGGGATTAGATCTACTCACAGGAAGGGGAAATAAGGCTTTGATCAAAGAAGAAAATATCTGGAAGTGTAGGCATTGTTTCTACCCCTGAAATCCTTCCACTGCTGAGATTACCTATCATTTTTACTTGAGGACCCAACATTTACCTTACACCACTCCAGGCATTTTATGTAACTGAGTTCAGGCAATTTTCAGATGCCAGTTTCCTATATAGATGTGCTCTGTACTTTAAAGAAATTTTACACTATATTTCCATTTACGGCATTTTTAAAATGTAGGCTTCTATGACATATGATAAGAGAAATCTCTTTCTTGATAGGAGTTTGCTCAAGATGCCCTTTATAAGCACTCTTCCAGTTCTAATAGTGAATGACTATATTTAAAAGATGTGCATGTTGTGTGACTACAGAAAAAAAAAGTCCGGGAGATAAGATCCTGAAAGTCATAAGCAGAGAATGGAGAGAATGTAAGAAATTTTGTTCTATTATTTCCATAATCAGGGGAAAAAAGTTTTAGACAGATCCCTTTGGATTTGCTAAATGAACATATTTGTGGATGGGAAATTCAAGAGACTTTTGGCAATTGAGGACTTTAGCTGTCTCAATATTCACTGTGTCAATCCTACAAAGACACTTGGTTTTCACCAAGCCTCATGGTGTCTAGATAACCTGGCAAAGATGAAATGAAGGTTGTGTGTCCTGAATAGTAACAGGCTACTTGATCATAAGGAGCCCATGCATTATCCAAAATCGGCTGGTTTTGTCAAAGTCACAGGGATTTAGATACCCTCCGGGTGAGAAATATCTTCTCATTCTATCAATTCATTCATTAAAAAAAAAAAAAAAAAAAAAAAAAAAGTACCATACCCGAAAGCTGTGGACTTCAAAATTTCTTTTTAAAGTCTATACATGTCCAATATGAAATCAGATAAAAGATCCTACCAGTGGTAGGGGAAAATAGAATTCTTTGAGTTTTCTTTCGCTTTCCCTTCAGAATCTCAGAGATTCCAGTGTGTGTTTTGAAAACCACTATACCAAATTATTTTCTTCATTGGTTGACAAGCATGGCACGTCCTGAAGTTGTGCACTATAGAATCCCAGCCCGAATGGCCTGAAATAGCAATTAATTTGTAAGAACTAGGAAGTTTTTGTATCTTCTGGAGTCTCCTCTAAAAATGCAAATGTTCCTGGGAGGAGAAACGTCTTAAGCAATCATGAGGGACTATTTTATCAATTCAATTTGCAGCTTGGAAGCAGAGCTGACAGCAAAGCCCTGTAGGATTGGGCAGAGATAATGGAGGTAAAGGAACTAAAACAGATGTAACCAAGTAAAAACTTTATTTCCTGAGGTCACACAGGACACACTTAACAGGCTATCAGTAGTTTTTAAATAAAGATAATTATAAAATAGCTAATATTTGAATGCATCCTGGGTGCCAGGTACTCTTCCAAGTCTCACTCTGTGTTTGAACTCATTTTGTGTATTCCTTTATTCCTTTTTGTATTAACCACAATTACGTGGTGAAAGTACTACTTTTCTACCCATATTACTGATGAGGAAATGGAGGCATAGAGGTGTGAACGCCACACAACTAGTTAGGGGCAGAGCCAAGATGCAAATCTGTACAGTGTGACTCTGGGGCCTGTGATAACACAAGGGTTCATCTTCCTGAGAGGAGGACCATTATTTCAGGTCTCCCAGCACTTCCAAAGAGTGGCCTCTTTGACTTTTAATTATCTAACCTCAGTGATCCTCTTGAGTTTGGTTAAGCTCAGAGGGAACAAGACTAAATTCCTAGTGAGCTATGTGCTTATTTTTTTTTAATGGAACTATAGTTGACATACAATGTTATAGTAGTTGCAGGTGCACAACATAGTGATTCAGCAACTATGTACATTATGCAACCCTCACCACAATAAGTGTATTTACCTTCTGTCATCACACACAACTGTTAAAATATTATGGACTACATTCCCTATACTGTAAATTTCATCCCTGTGGTTTATTCATTTTATAACTAGAAGTTTGTACCTGTTAATCTTTTACTTCTTTTGCCCTTCCCCCCACCCACCCCCTGGCAATGACCAGTTCTCTGTTTTTATGAGTCTGTTTCTGTTTTTTTGTTTGTTCATTTGTTTTGTTTTTCGGTTTCCACATATAAGTAAAATCACATGATATTTATCTTTCTCCGTCTGACTTATTTTACTTAGCATATTACCCTCTAGGTCTATTCATATGTGTGTGTGTATACACACACACACACACACACACACACACACACACACACACACACACTTGTCTTCTTTATCCATCCATCTATCAACAGACACAGGTTGCTTCCATATTTGGTTTTTATAAATAATGCTGCAATGAATATAGGGGTGCATGTATCTTTTCAGATTAGTGTTGTCATCTTCTTTGGGTAAATACCAAAGAGTGGAATTATTGGATCATATGGCATTTCTATTTCTAATTTTTTGAGGAACCCCTATACTGTTTCCCACAGTGACTGCACCAATTTACATTCCTACCAACAGTGCATAAGGATTCCTTTTTTAACACATCCTTACAAACACTTACTTCTTATTTTCTTGCTATTCACCATTCTGATTCATGTGAGGTGATATCTCATGTGGCTTTGATTTGCATTTCTCTAATGATTAGTGGTGTTGAGCACCTTTCATGTAACTGTTGGCCATTTGTGTGTCTTCTTTGGAAAAATGTCTATTCAGATCCTTTGCTCATTTTTTAATTGGGTTTGTTTGTTTATTTGTTTGTTTTTACTATTGAGTCATATGAATTTATTTTCTTTGCTTGCTTTTGGGATATTAACCTCTTATTAGATATGTGGTATGCAAATATTTTCTCCCATTCCATAGGTTGCCTTTCCATTGTGTTGATGGTTTCCTTTGCAGAGCAGAAGCTTTTTAGTTTGATGTAGTCCCACTTATTTTTGCTTTTATTGCCTTTTTGGTGTCAAACTAAAAAATTATTGCCAAAACCAATGTCAAGCAGCTTACCCCCTATGTTTTTAGGAGTTTTATGGTTTCAGGTCTTATGTTCAAGTATTTAAGCCATGTTGAGTTGACTTCTGTGAGTGATGTAAGATAAGGGTCAGTGTCATTCTTTTGCATGACTATCCAGTTTTCCCAGGACCATTTATTGAGACCATCTTTCCCCATTGTTGGCTCCTTTGTAGAAAATCAATTGACCATATACGCATGGGTGTATTTCTGGGCTCTCTATTCTGTTCCATTGATCCACATGTTTGTTTTTATGCCAGTACCACACTGTTTTGATTACTGTAGCTCTGTACTAGTGTTTTGAATCAGGAAGTGTGATGCCTCCAGTTTTTCTCTGTTTTCTCAAGTTTGCTTTGGCTATTCAGCGTTTTTGTGGTTACAAACACATTTTAGGATTGTTTTTTCTATTTCTGTGATAAATGTCATGGGAATTTTGATGGGATGACATTGATGGCTTTGGGAAGTATGGACATTTTAACAATATTAGTTCTTCTGACCCATGAACATGGAATATCTTTCCATTTATTTGTGGCCTCTTCAACTTTTTTTTTGCCAATGTCTTCCATTGTTTCCAGTGTACAGATCTTTTACCTCCTTTGTTAAATTTATTTCTAAGTAATTTATTCTTTTTGATGCTAATTTAAATGATATCATTTTCTTAATTTCTCTTTCTGATACTTGTTATTGGGTGTATAGAAATGCAACTAATTTTTGTGTATTGTTTTTGTATCCTGCAACTTTACTGAAATCATTTTTTAGTTCTAACATTTTTTTTTTTTGTGGATAAAAGACTTGATATTTTAAATATAATTTTCCCCAACTAATATTGATACAATGCAATCCAATAAAACTCTCATTGAGCCTTCTTTTTCTTCTTTTTTTTTTTTTTTTTGGAAATTGGTGATCTGATTATAAAATTTATGTAGACTAGCCAAAACAATATGGGAAAAGGATAAAAAAGTTGGAGAACATACTCCATTGATTTCAAGATTTACCATACTACCTTAGTATTCAAAACAGCATGATATGGTATAAAATAGACATGCAGGTCAATGGAAACAAATAGAGATTTTAGAAATAAACTCACATTTATATAGTCAATTGATTTCAACAAGGTTCCAGGGTAATTCAGTTGGGAAACAATAATCTTTTCAATAAACGTTGCTTGAACAATTGAGACATCTAAGGTCAAAACAAAATAAATGTAGTCCACTTTTACCTCACATCATATACAAAATCTAACTAAAAATGCATTATAGGCCTACAAATATAGAACTAATACTACGAAACTTCTGGACAGAAACATAGAAGAAAATCTTTGTGACCTTGAGTTAGGTCAAATTTCTTAAATAGGACACAACAAAGGACAAAAAAATGATAAATTAGATTTCAAGAATGAAAACATTTGCTTTTCAAAAGATTTTTAAGAAAGTAAAAGGCAATCTTACAGCCTAGGAGAAAATATTTGTAAAGCATAGATCTATTAAATCATTTGCATTCAGAATGTATAAAAAAAACTTGCACAACCTAATAACAAAAAAAAATCCATTTTTAAATGAATAATAGATTTGAATAGAAAGCTCAATAGAGAAGCTATATGGATGGCAAAGAAGCACAAGAAAAGATCTTCAACATGATTAGCCATTAGCAAATGCAAACTGAAACCACAACGAGGTTGCGGTTACAAGAATTGCTAAAATTACCAGGTGTTTGAAAGAAGGTAAGCAACTGGAATCCCCATACATTGTATGTGGAACACACTTCAGAAAACAGTCTGGCCACCTCTGATAAAGATAAATATACACTTACTCTATGACCCAGCAATTTCTCCTTTATACATTTACTTAGCACAGGCACTCAGATGGCATGGTGGGATCATATGTCCACACAAAAATTTGTATGCAAATGTTGATAGCAGCTTTCTTCATAATAGCCCAAAATGGAAAGAATCTAAATATCTATCAATTGAAGCATATATAAACAAATGTGATTCTTTTCCTACAGTAGATGACTACTCAGCAACTAAAAAGGAACAAAGAACACATGCATGCAACAATATGATTAAAAAGTATTACATTAAGTAATACAAAGACTATGCACTCTATGAATTCCCTTTTTATTAAATTCTAAAAAAAAGAAAATCAGTGGTTGCCTGGGTCCAAAAGGTGAGAGAAGGGAAGTGATTACAAAAGCACAGCTGAAGATGTTGATATGATAGAAATATTCTACGTAAAATGTTGGTGGGTCATGCTACTGTACAAAATTCTCAAAAATTCATCAAATTGGACACAAAGTTGGTGAATTTTATTATATGTAAGTCAATAAAACTGATAAAAAAACATAAGGAAGAAGATCACTATATCATGGAGTTATACCCTTTCTAGAAATAGAAAATTAGAAATGAAAGAAAATTAAATGTTTTTAATGAAAAAACAAGGTGCTTATCAAAAATATTTGGTTTTTGTATAATGACGTGTTATCAGTGAGGGTTTCAGAGAAACAGAACCAATAGGATCTGTACATTTATATATAGGGAGAGAGAGAGAAATTTATTTTAAGGAGCAGTCTCACAGGATGGGGGAGGTTAACACATCCAAAATCTGCAGGGCAGGCCAGTAGTCTGGAGACCCAAGGAAGAGTCACAGTTCAAATCTCAAGCTGGCAACATTTCCTCCTCTTCCAGAGAAGTCAGTCTTTTCAACAACTGGATGACGCCCACTCACATTATGGAGGGTATACTTTCCTCAGAGTCTACTGATTTAAATATTAGTCTCATGTAAACAAGTCTTTCACAGAAACATCTAGAAGAAGGTTTGGCCAAACATCTGAGTACCATGGCCCGGCCAGGTTGACACATGACAGTATGTAATTGACAAAGTTCTACTATACATGTTCTCTCATTTTTTCCTCATATAAGCCAAGCAGATAGAAGTTACAACTCCTACCATATTTTGGGCAAGAAACTGAAATTTCAAGAAAGCAAATGACTCCCCATTTCTCGTAGCTGGCAAAGGGTAGCTCAGCAACTCGGGGCAATCATCCTATCTCCTGACTGCATGCTCTTTCATCATAAGTGGACTAGAGAGAGAGACAGTAAAAGGAAGGGATTAAATATATCCTTTGTTCCCTATAAATTCTTCCCTGGCATTTCTCCAAGCCCAAGACATTTAAGGGTTATATAATTTTTCATGTTCACTTTTAGAGTTAGGTAAAATCGATAATATCTTTTACAAAGACTTACTTCACTTTTATCCCCTGACAAGATGAAGTTAACAAACCAGCAAACCACTGATTAAATAGAGGCAGAAAGAAAATAACATCTAAAAATGAAATTCCTACTGGCTTTCTCCTGCTTTTTGTTTCAAAGGCAGTATTATCAAAGGGGTGGGAGGGAGTCACCGACTTCAGAAAAACCTGCCAACACATGTAGAAAAGGAAACTGTAAGAAAAGGTAAAAACTTTACAAGGTGATAAACTCTGGGTCTTCCAAACTAATTTATTTAAGTGGCATTTTTCCTCACCAATTAACAAATAACACAAAACTTATTTTAAAACTTTATCGTTTTCTAAATTTTTAATGTAAAGGGTCAGAAATTTCTCCCACTTTATTCATTTTACTTAATTTTAAATTCATTTTGGAGCTACATAGAAAGAGCCATTTATGTAAGCTCCATGAGCATTTGCCTTTATGGAGAAAGATGGAGGAAGAAATTCCTTAGGTGTTACATTTTCCTTCCCACTAGCTGGCTAACTACCCTTGGAGAAAGCAAGCTCAGCACCTTGGGTCTCCATCTGTAAAATTAGTATAATATCGACTTCACGTAAGTGTTGGGGGAAGATGCATTAATAAGCACCTAAGCAACTGGAGATGTGGCATCAAAGCATTGATCCCCATGCCCTTGTGCTGTGCACTCTCAAAGCTCCTCAGCAAGGCGTTCCCATGGCTACAGCCCCACTGTCCTTCATCCCAGACCCAACTCAAGCCTGGTTCTTCTTGGCCCATCTAGGTGGTCTTTGCACTCTCACTTCAACAAGGGCTCCCAGACAAAAAAGAGCCACAAGGAACAAGCTGCCTTCCACTCCTTCAACAAGGCCTCTTCAGGGGCGATGGTGTCTGAGAAACCTCACAGAGCAATAGCAAAATTGTTCATATATAGACAAAGATTTCTGATTCCTGATGTACACAAAATAAGGATCTCTTTTAAAAGACCGGCACAAGAATCTGTTCTACAATAGAATACTGACAGCCAACTGGAAATGAGCATGGAGTGAAATGTTAACAATAGCAATGATGGGTATTTACCCCAAAGATACAGATGTAGTGAAAAGAAGGACCATATGCACCCCAATGTTCATAGCAGCAATGTCCACAATAGCCAAACTGTGGAAGGAGCTGAGATGCCCTTCAACAGATGAATGGATAAAGAAGATGTGGTCTATATATACAATGGAATATTACTCAGCCATCAGAAAGGATGAATACCCAACATTTGCATCAACACGTATGGGACTGGAGGAGATTATTCTAAGTGAAATAAGTCAAGCAGAGAAAGACAATTATCATACGGTTTCACTTATTTGTGGAACATAAGGAATAGCATGGAGGACATTAGGAGAAGGAAGGGGAAAATGAGGGGGGTGGAATCAGAGGGGGAGACTAACCATGAGAGACCATGGACTCTGGGAATCAAACAGAGGGTTTTAGAGGGGGGTGGGGGGATGGGCTAGCCTGGTGATGGTTATTAAGGAGGGCACATATTGCATGGAACACTGGGTGTTATACGCAAACAATGAATCATGGAACACTACATCAAAAACTAATGATGTACTATATGGTGACTAACATAACATAATAAAAAAATTATAATTAAAAAAATTGCAGTGATAACCAGTTACCTGTTATAGTGAATGCTCATTCAAGGCCAAGAATGAACATTGCTATTTAATTCTTACATCAGCTAAGCAAGGTAGGTGTGACCATTCCTATTTTACGGATAAAAAATTGATCGGAGCTAAGGAAGTGAAAGAATTTGCTAACAGTTAATAGAGTCAGGGTTTGACCCCATGTGAAAGAGGAAGACCCTGTGCATTTATTCATCATTTAGTACCTTGTACACAGAACAAAAGAGCTAATATGAACTTCTCTAAAAGGATAATGGGAACAAGTTGTACAGGAAGAGGATGTGAGAAGTAGGGGAGCCGGACAATAATTTTTCCCTCCCGAAGCCATGAGCCCATGTCAAGGCACTAAGTGGACAAGCCTGAAGGGAAGGCAGAAACGGTGTATGCCCTGAGATGTAAGGGCACCAACTTTTCCCTTCTGGTACCCCCACACTCCCCCAAAACTCGTAGTTGACAGTTTTTATTTCCTACCATATTTTTCCATCATCTACAATTCTTAGAAATATTATTAATAGGCACATCTTTTATGCAAAGCTTTCTTTTGGAAATTGATTGGAAGTAGGTAGGTGGGTGAGGCAGCAGGGGAAAACACTAAGAGGAAAAGGTGGCAAGTGGGCGGATGGGGGTCACCGTAGAGAAAAAGAAATCAGAAATATATTCATACTTGCTTGGAAAAAAATGACTAAGTAAAATAAGTGTGATCATTTGAGGCAACCAGTCAGTCTGACCTTTGTAAAAAGAGCAGGATGATTCTACTTTTCTCCCACTCCAAGTCATTTTAAAGCAACCCATAAGGGCTCACTTCTACCAGAGAGTAGTGGGATGCTGCTGTAGAGCTGTTATCTACAAAAAGAATTTCAGAGGGTCAGCATACGCTTTTATTCAAGTATAGGGGTGGTGGACCCCAAAGAAAATGCGGGAGGTTATTCTTGCTTGACTCATCACGGATAGAGTGTGTAGACAAGCTGGATGAAAATATCTTAAGGGGAAACTTGATAGGAACAAAATGGTAAGCTGCTGCATCTTTTAAACCATCTCAGTATTTTATCTCCTGCTGTACTCCAGGGATGGGTGGGGAGAGAGATGCCACAGGGGGTAGATGGGGCAGTGGCCCAAAGTAACTCCTCAGCAGTGATCCAGACTGAATGAAAAAAGTGTGGGCAATCTCATTTCCTCATTGAATGAGAAGATTCTCTCCTGCAGCCTAAGAAAAGATGACCACTTATGAGGAGAAAAGGAACAATAATGGAAGTTCATGTGTATTCATCTTAAAAGGTTTTTAAGTCCAATGACAGGATTTTGTGATTGTCACTGTGTGCAAAGGCTTAAAAGACACCAATGCTCATTAATGCAGAAAGTCAAGGCTTCCCTAAAGGACCTTTATTAGTTTCCTAGGACTACTGTAAAACAAAGCATCACAAATCAGGTGGCTTAAAACAACAGAAATCTATTGTCTCACAATTCTGGGGGCCAGAAGTCTGAATCGAGGTGTTGGCAGGGCCGTGGTCTCTCTGAAGCTGTAGGGGAGAATCCCCCCTTGCTTCTTCCTAAATTCTGGAAGAAGCCATTAATCCTTAGCACTCTTTGCCTTAGAGCTATATCATTCCAGTCTTTGCCTCTGTCATCATGCAACACTTTCCCTGTATGACTTCACATGTCATTTTCCTCTTCTAATAAGGACAAAAGTCATATTGGATTGGGGTCAGTCTAATAACCTCATCTTAACTTGATTACATTTACAAAAAACTTATTTCCAGTTAAAGTCACAATTCACAGATATTGCCAACTAGGACTTCAACATATCTTTTGGGGGAACCCCAACTGCTCATGTTCACATCTTTCATTCGCTCTCCAAGGAGAAAACATCTGCGTTGTGTGTGTTGACTCCAAGAGGAGTAACTTCATACAGCAGGGGGGTGCAGAGTGGGAGGTAGGTAGAGGTGTTCAGGATGGAAAGGCTGGATAAAAGTCCAATAAGAGACAGCAAGAGTCAGGTAGGTAAGAAGCAGCAGATGAGGCCAAGAAATGTTATCAGTTTCATGTTACTGAATTAAAAAAAAAAGAGGAGTAAGTAGCAGTGTCAAATTCCCAGTGAAGTTTAATGAAATAAGGTCTGAAAAACAACAACAGAATGACTACTTTCTCTCACATTCAGTGCTGAAGATTATAGCTTTAATGCAAGTTTTAGAACATATTCTATCACAGTTGAAATTTTTCCAATAAAGTCAAGCCATGCATAAAACTCCTGAAACCCACTCTAAAAACTTTAAACTACGTTGTAGTTCAGAACAGAGGGGCCAGGAAAGATAAATTACATAAATAAAGGCACTAAACTGTAAAATATTTGAAAATCTATTTTTTCCAAAGATATGTATTAACTAAAATTAGCCTAATACATGTTGTCTCTTTGGGAATATGAGTGGCTCAGTTGTTGTAGCCTATATTTCTACTCCAAACATATTTAGGAATACTTGGTAAATATAACAATTCTAAAATACAAAACTAATATTAAAGGAAATTTAAAAATATATACTAGGCTCATAAATGAAAGAATAAATGTAAGAGTTGATGCCTTACCTCTGGAAGAAAATGAACCCTTCAGATCTCAACATAAATCTTGACAGCAAAAGGCTAGGTTTTTAATACCTATCCAGGAACATGAGACATGGAAATAATGCACTTAGTAAAAGCCAGGAACTTAAAATAGCCATGTTTTCCATGCAAAGGGAACTAGAAATGGCAAAGAAATCCGTAGTGTCTTGAAAATATTGGATAGGGAAAAGTTAAATTTCCCAAGAGAAATTAAAATTGCGTATCTAATTAGGTGTGAGATCTAAATGTGACTATGCCAATTGGCACAGGACACTCAATTTGGGAAATGAGTTTTAAAAAAAAACCTGATTCTAGATCAATGGAAAATAGTATTTCTCACAGAAATAAACAACGAAAAGACACTGCTATGTAAAGAACCCAGATCACACATGACTCTCAAGATAAATAATTGTGAAGGTGAGCTAACCCTAAGAAATTATAATACAAGGAAAAGGAACACTATGAGAAAGTCAGCAAATACAAGAGGATAATTATCATGCTAATTAAAACCTTAAAATAGTATAAAAAGATTCCCAAATAAGTATATTTAAGTGATTAAAAAATAAGAATGTGAAATAAAGCACTAATAAAATTAATGACACTGTTTAAAAAGACTGATTAGAAAACATTTAAACATATTTCTAGAAATAAAAAAAAATTATTGCTAAAATCTAAAATGCAAGGAATGGGTAAAATAGTGCATAACATAGCCAGAGAACACAAGTGAACTGGGAAATAGTCTGGAAAAAAATTACCAAGAGCTGCAAACGATAGAAAATATAAATACAAAGTTAAAACATGAAGAATAAATTGAAAAAATCCAACATACTTCCAGTAGGCGATTCAGAAGAATAATAAAGAAAATAGTGGCAACACAGAAATTTAAAGATAATAGCAGAGAACTTTCCAGAATAGATTGTCAGTCCCCAGTGTAAGCAAATATAGTAAATCCTACAGGATAAAAAAGAAGTAAATTTGCCCAAGACACATCAGGAGAAAATTTCAAAATACAACATCAAAGAGCAAATATTGAAAGCAACTTGGAGAAACAGAGATCACCTATAAAAAAGTGACCATTGGAAGGATTGTAGATTTCATATCAAAAAAAAATAGAGACTGGAAATGGAAAAAAATCTTTCAGTCTATGATTTTATAAAAGCTAAGCAATTATTCAAAAATAAGTTTTTAAACAAAAACAAGAAGCAACTAACAACAACAAAAAACCATTATAAGTAGAAGAGATAAACTAAGGTAATCAAAATGAATCCTTATTAATTTTTATTAATTGGTTATTAATTACAAGAAATACAAGAAATAAATGTATTAATCTTAACCATAAGAAAACAGAAATTTTAAGAAAGGATTTTTTAAAAAGTTAATTGTCATTTACACACAATGTACTTAATACTCAAATATATAAAAGTATTACATTTAATAAATAGCAAAAAATAAACAATACTAAAGGAACAAAAGTTACAGTTGCAATATTAATATTAGGCAATAGAGATTTTAGACAAAAGTTATGTTAGAGATAAAGAAAATAATAATTTTTAATAGCATAAGGACAGTTCCACAGGAAGATGATCCTGAATGAACCTCATAACATCACCTTAAAATATAAAGAAAATGGATAGAAATTAAAAAAAAAGCCCTGATAAGAGTGAATAAAATATTCTCTCAAACACAATATATATATATGAATTAAACTTGTGTAGGGTGCCTGGGTGGCTCAGTTGGTTAGGCGACTGCCTTCGGCTCAGGTCATGATCCTGGAGTCCCAGGATCGAGTCCCGCATCGGGCAACCTGCTCAGCGGGGAGTCTGCTTCTCCCTCTCCCGCTCCCCCTTCTTGTGCTCTTTCTCTCTCTCACTCTCTCTCTCAAATAAATAAATAAAATCTTAAAAAAAAAAAAAACTTGGGTAGACATGAAACCTCGTTAGGTTTTTAAGACAAAAATTATCCATTGTCATCTTATTTGTATTTTTCCCATCTCATGTTATTTTTTTTAATTCAAGTTTAAATATAAATAGTTAAGCTTCTTACCTTAAACAACTTTTTTTAAATCCCTTTTTATATAGTGGCTTTCTGTGTATAAAAAAACTTTCATAAACATTGATGCTCAGAGAAAGTAGGTCACAAAGTCACAGAGAACATCTAATAACTAAGCCTAGGGCTCCTGACTGTAAAAATCAATGTTTTTTACATGTTACCAACTGCCTCTCAAGCATCTTGAAGAAATCATTAGAAAATAAAATTATTTGTATCATCCAGTATTTATTACGTGTGTGTAATGTCTAAAAAGTGCATATGATGATGAATCAGACCTACACAGACTATGTGTATTATCTTAAACACAGATTTCCTTGTCTTTCCATTTGTGGGCTTCCTCCATCTTTCTCACTGCTCTTTCTTGGTTTGCCCTGCGGGCTGCCCTTGCCTTGCCCAACCTTTACCTCATGTCCAGGATTCCGCTCAGCCCTGTTGCATTCTAGGTCTATACATTCTGATTGTCCCATCTCATTCATTATATTTGCTTCAAGTATCAAGTACTGGTCAAGCTGATGACTCTCAGAATCATAACTCCATCTAGATCTTTGTTTTAAACCCAAGAACAGATATCCATTGCATATTGGGCACCTCCATGTACATAAACTCACTGGCTACTCTCTCAACTTCCTCAGCAGCTGAGTATTACTAAAGTAGATTTTGTGGCTCTACTTCCTGGATCTCTACACATTTATTCTCACTTATAGTTTATTACCTTTTCCTTCCCCAATATTGCCTAGTCTAAACTTCATTAAAGACACTGACCTCAAAAATGCGAATTTCACCGTCAGAGCAAAAGGATGACCCTAGCTACTACTCACTGAGGACACATAAATTGCTACATATAAACTTCCTCACCTTACCTCTAGTGCTCTCCCAATTTTTCACTATTAGACCCATGTCCTTTCCTTCCCTCTGACTCCTATTTCAGAAGATGAGTCTATTTTGCTTATAGAGATATTCTAGTAAGGCAGATGGGGGTGTCAGCAAGATATTCCTCATATCTTCTAGTTTGCATGCTGAGAATGAAATTGGGAGAAGTGTAATTAATGAGATTAGCCATCTGTACAAAAAGTGTCCGTCAGTAATGAGTGGCTAAAATGTTTCAGGAACATCCAGGCTCAGTGGCCTCCGCATCCTCTCAGAAAATCATTAGCCTCTCTGGGCTTGTAGTTAATCAACTGGATCGTAAAGACATGAGATTTAGAGACAGACAGTTTAAATTCAAGTAAACGACTTCTGATGTAGTTTTGTTCAATTTATGTAACTTTTTTATGTCTCCTTTTTAGAATAAGGTTAGTGCCATATAAATCACATAACTGTGAAAATTAGATGAGTCGATTTACACATAGCCTGTGCACAGTATCAATAAGAAGTGATGGAGACTGGAATTAGAAATTTACTAATAATGATAGTAATTGTTTGCCATTATTCATTTTAATGTGTAAATAAAAGCAATAAGCATGAAACATAGACAAAATGGTGTCCGAGGGCAATATGACTCTCTACTATAAAGCTGTCCCCTGACCAATGGGTCTAAATTAGTTACTTCTCTTGAAAGGTACATTCCTATGTAGTTCTTTGTGCTACCATAATAGGCATTAACAATTAATATTACAATTAATGTTATTCTGATTCTCTACTCACCAACCAACCCACTGCTTGCAATTTGACTTCTTAGGTAACTTTCTTATATAAGAGAATATACTGATCAGCCCACAAAAACAGTCCAGTCCTTGTGAAATGTTTACTTTCTATTGTAAAACATTGGTGTTCTGGTTTACACACCAATTTCTTATGAATTGAATCAGTAGAATTCACCTCTGAGAGGTTTGTTATCTGTGTGCATATTGGGCTATGATATAATAAATATATATATATTTGGTCTTTGCCCCTGTTTCCTAGCACACAGCTCCTAAAATCTTTGGAAACTTTGAAGAGATAAGTGTTTTCTTGTATGCTAATGAGATGACTGGTGGCTGGGAGCTCCAGATTAGCCCATCTACAATGGAGAGATGGTTGCCAGGGGAACGAACCATGTGATTATAGGGTTGGAACTTTCAACCCTACTCCCTGACACTTGGGAGGTGGAGAGGTTGGAGACTGAGTAATTATCAATAGTCAGTGATTTAATCAATCATATCTATGCAATGAAACTTCTATAAAAACCCTAACCAAAGCGGATTGAAGAACTTCTGGGTTGTCGAAGGTGTGGAAGTGCTGGGAGGTCACGTGATGCACCTGGAGAGGGCATAGAAGCTCCATCCTGTCCCCCAAACCTTGTCCTATGCATCTCTTTAATCTGGCTGTTTCTGAGTTGTATCCTTTTATAATAAACAGGTAATCGGGTAGGTAAACAGTTTTCCTGAGTTCTGTGAGCCATTCTGGCAAATGGTCAAACACAAGGAGGGGATAATGGGAACCTCTATGTAGAGAGCAAAATGGAGTCTCTCACGTCAAGCAGGAGCTGGTGTCAAGCAGTGACACAAACAGTTAAAGGTACTGCAGCTAGGAGATACCGCCAGGACCAACGTCAGCTGACACCCCAGAACTGATAAGGAGCAGAACCAGAAGAGGTCTGTGGGGGCCTGAAACTGATTAAATCCCTTTAAAAAGAGGAGGATTTTGGCAGCAAACTGTCAGACTCCTCAGACATGACCCTTCTATGTCTGACCGCTTAAAAAAGGCAACATCCACCAAAGGCTCTGCCCAACTGATGTCCGAACAGAACTGGGATCCTTCATGGCTTGAACATAAGCAGCAGTAAGCACTGAGAGCTGACCTGGACCAGACTGAGGCCTTATCTCAACTGCCCACAGACTGACTTCGAGTTTGGTTCATTAACTTCCTACACCGTTATGTTGTCTTGTTTGTTGTGCGGTTTGTCTTATGCCCTGCTCTTTGTTAAGAAGCCAAGTTGAATCACATGGTGAAATGTCATGAGTTTGGAATCCTGAACCTGCTTTATAATTGTGATTTAACTTTATGATTGAATGAAGCTGACATTGTGGAAGACACAACTTGTGTTTATGCCTTCACAGTGTGCTCACGACACTCTGTTTTATAGCTGGTCAGTCAGAAGCACAGGTGACAACCTGGACTTGCAATTGGTATCTGAAGTGGTGGTAGTGAGGGGGTGGTCTCGTGGGACTGAGTTCTTAACTTATGGGATCTGAGACTAACTCCAGCTAGAAAATGCCAGAACTGAACTGAATCTTGGGACACCTAGCTGTTGGCAGAGAACTGGTAAGTGTATGGAGGGGAAATTAGATAGATATAATCAAAGTTAAACATCCAAAGAGTTAATACTCTAACCATGGCTTAACAGCCTCCATGACATGATGCCTGAGTTATCTGACCAGTTTCACTCATGCCAAATCTATGTCCTCATCTTTTAAGTTCTACAAAAGTCCTACTTGTACTTGTGATACCACCCCCTTCAGTCTCTTCCATGATTCTCTCTCCCCCCTTTTTAAAATGCAATTGTTCTCTCTGGTTCTACCATTACTTCTTTCCACAAACACGTTTTACTCTCCTCTATTCTAGTTTTTTTATTCACTAGTTTTCCTCTCAAACCACTGTTCTTTTAGCATACATTTCTTATTGCAAATATTCTTTAAAGATTAATTTAGGATACATATGGCTGACACAACATACTCTCTCCTCAAAATATGTAAAATCATAGAGATAATTTTTCAAAAGTATCTAACTGAGCTCCAAAACAAACAAACAAACAAACAAACTCCAGGTGTCATAAATAAAGGAATATTCCACAGAGGTAAGCAAAAGTTGAAACAAAAAGACTCATGAAACCTGGGACCACATACAAACTGTGAGGTCTGGGACACTGACAAAAGCAGAAAGCCTGGAAACTAAGCCTAGCACGCCACAATATATATATATATAGAGAGAGAGAGAGAGAGAGAGTGCTAAATGAAATAAGTAAGTCAGAGAAAGACAAATACCATATGATTTCACTCATTTGTGGAATTTAGGAAACAAAACAAACAAAGACAAAAAGAGACAAACCAAAAAATAGACTCTTAACTATAGAGAACAAACTGATGGTTACCAAAAGGGAGGTGGGTGGGGGGATGGATGAAACAGTTGAAGGAGATTAAGAGTACACTTACTGTGATGAGTGCTGAGTAAGGAATGGAATTGTTGAACCACTATATTGCACACCTGCAACTAATATAACAATGTATTTTAACTATATTGGAATTAAAATTTTTTAAAAAGTTTTATGTGGATTTTCTACTGTGGGGGGCAGTGGCATTCCTAACCCCTGTGTTGTTCAAGGGTCAGCTGTACATCAAAACAGACTGTGATAAAACTATAGATCATCAAAGAGGAAGAGAAAGTCCAAATGGCTACAAAGGAGAAAGCACTAACATTGATAGCAGAGTTAATGTGAGCAACAGTGGATCCAGAAGAAATAATGTCCTATCTTCAAGGTGCTGAGCAAAAATAATTATCAGTCTAGAATTTTATACCCAGTCAAATTACAAATTAAGAATTATCTAAGAAAGAAAGAAAGAAAGAAAGAAAGAAAGAAGGGAAGGAGGGAAGGAAGGAAGGAAGAAAAGGAAGAAGGGAGGGAGGGAAGAAGGAAAGAAGGAAGGAGGGAGGAAGGAAGGAAGGAGGGAGGAGGGAAGGAGGAAGGAAGGAAGGAGGAAGGAAGGAAGGAGGG